>NW_019213946.1:4912-10020 GCF_002532875.2 Varroa jacobsoni | reverse complement strand
CACCTCACCTGAGAAGATTTTCAATCAGGGCTCAATTGTCTGAAGGCAAACAGAACATCAGCACTCTTGCTAAAGATTGTGAGCACTATCGAACTCCAAACGGTCTGCTCACGGTGGTCGTGCCCGTTCATTGTAAATTACGACACAACATATACAAAAGCCTAAAGTATTTTTGTAAGGGCCTTTTTCGGTGCAAGCATAATCACATTCTAAATTCATAGACTCTATAATTAATGATAACCAAATAGTAATTAATTATTTGGGTCTAAAGAGTCATTTTGATTCTGTATCAAGGCTGGCCATGGCTTGCACACTCTGCACTATGATAGAGATCTATTTTAATTCATATATTTCAGAAAGTAAAGGGTTATAACATACTGTTTTTCAGTGTGATTCATTTTATACTAGACTGAGAGTTACCTACCAAGAGGGAGGGTCGGCAAACGACTAAACTCCAAGATCAAACTCTAATACTTTTTAATCAGCATTGGCCCAATCTGTACTGAAACTGAGAAGCGGGCCGCATTTGTTCTCCAAACCTTAGCTCGGTATCTTCAGTAAAAGCAGATTGACTTTTCAACTTCTTAAATGTATTAAATCCTAGAGAAAATTTCTAGGCAGTAAATAGCGTCTACTGCAAAACTCAAGCATCAAACAGTTCTCCTTCAGCAGTTGTGACGCTATGGCGTTAAATGAGTCCGATCATTTCGTTGTTCACAAGTCCGAAACAGATTAAAGATTCGCACTATGGCAGGGGCAAACGCCTCTTTTATTTGGACGGCAGCATTCCTATTAAGCACTTTGCCTGTCTTCCAACCAGTAATGGCTCGACGGGCCATCAGCTCGAGCTAGTCTCAAACATGTAATTAGATAATACGTCAATCTTCGTCACCAGGGCGGGAGTCTGACAGATGTACTCGGATGTTCTACGACTCATGTCCCAGCGGGACGCTGCCTTAAGGAGTGATTCTGAACGAAGAGTGCACAAAGCTATGTAGGCAGGAAGACAAGCCTGAGCGTATACAATACAGGCGTTGCCTTAGTTCCTGTCGAATGAATACTAGGACAAGTGCTACGTTCGGACAGCACCAATTGTTTGTATTATTTTCGGTGCTAACTAACTAACAATCACAACAACAAAAATTTGTAGCATTAGATACTAGACTAACTTTAATTGTTGTTACGTGTTTATTTTTGTATTTCGTGTGTAATTTTTTGTTGTTCCTTCTACAGGACGTTTGAGTGATAGAAACGCACAATGCGTTTGGAAAAGGCACCGAATGGATTGCAAGGCGAACACAGGAACGCCATTTACTTGACCCTCAGCGTTGAGGAACGTCGCAATCGAATGGACTAGGCACATCTTCTGCATCCGCTACTAGCGGGGGCCAATTCGTCAGCGATATATAAGTCATCAGGCCAAATTTAACGATTACTGAAGCGTTGCTCTAATTAGGCCTGAGCCATGCTAGTTATTTCCTATTAGCCGCTTAACCATGATGGGGGTGTACAGCATAAAATTCAGTAACAGCAGGGCACTTGTTGTGCATTATGAGGTACTAGACATTAACATGCTATAGTATTACGATAAATGCATTATAGCAGCCGCGCCCTAGAGCTATTAACTGAACCTGTAAGCATTTCATAGCCTCTTATGGGGTTGAACTTCAGCATTTAGTAAATGAGTATAAGGTCGTAGAAGCCTTCGTATGACTACTAGTGTCAATGTGGTACCCAAGCTTGCTGCGTTCGAAGTTACGCTTTCATCTTCTGAAGCCGGGTGTCTACGGCGGCCGTTAAAATTTATATAGTTGTGTATTGATTATTTCGTTGAATGGAAAACTTTCAAAAATGATCTGGGCTTTTACCATTACCTAGTAGTAACCTTTAGTAGCGTTCTGTCTTCTGATTTTATATAGGTCAGCGAGCTTTCGAGGACATCAATCCCAGAAGCGCTACTTGAAGTACCGAGCTATGATGTAACAGTGTTTTAATGTTGCCAGTAAATCGCTCTATTTGCTGAAGTGGCTGAGCAGGACCAGCCTGATGCCGAACCATTTCCTTGCATCGAATATACAACGTCACAATTAGGATGGGAGTACATGATGACATGCAATCATAGCATTTCGATGGGTCTGTTGAAAACGCTCGGTAGACGGAGACACTATAGAGTCTAACTAGGGAATGACCATCTAGTATTCATGGCTGTCGAACAACGTGAGCTAACTTACCACTCCGAACAAAAAAGGCGGGCTTATTATTCACAGTTTTTGTCTCCCAGCCAATAAGACACAAGTACTAAAGGAAACAGGTTCGTTATGTCCTATGTTTTTTTGAAGCTATTAACTTTCTGTTAGACCTCTTGACGGATTGTTCATTACATCTGTACTCTTGTCTTTTGTAGCTTCTAATTTTTCTATCATCCTTTATCAAAAAAAAAAATGTACGATCTCTCAAGAGAAGTGCTTGAATACTAAATGGTAAGCTCGAAACAAAATAGAACGGGAACAGTGAATATATAACGCAGACGAAGCGTATCGAAGAGTGGGGAAACCCGAAAAAATTAAGTAGAATTATTCGCGAATTGCGCCTTCCTTTGCTATCGGTGTTTCGGGACACATAAAAAATCTGCTGTATCAAAAAGTATTATTAAAAAAAAAAACAGGACCAGCCCGGTAAGGGCATAAAGAACAGCCTTTTTTAATTCAAGGACAGCTAAACTATTTAAGGGAAACCTCAACGCACTGAAGTCATCTTTGCAGAAGTTACCAGTATTAACGGGCTTGAACCATAACATCATGGCTCTATGCTTCATAAAGCGAAGCGCAATTGTATTCGAAGACTAAAATGAGCGATGCTAGCACGTTTTTAGTCTTAGAGAGTGGGTATAGGTACATACGTTAAGGATGGAACGAAACAGAATAATTATCACAAATATTGTTTTTTATTACAACGCATGTTCGCTCAGATTGTTGTCCTTTGAAAAGACGAAGAAAACTGTAACATTTTTACAGGTAGCATCCATTAGGCATATCCCAGGGTTCATGGGACCTTAAACATAACATGTTACACAATAAATAATTAGGGCTTAAAAGCTCACTTTATTTACTAGGCCTCTCGACAGTAGAATTAGGGTCATCTGTAACTGGCAAACGACAAAAACAGAAACGACTGTGTCTCTACCAGTATAACTTAATGAGATAACGTCGACAAGTACTACAGTTCAAAATATACTGAAGGTAATCAGAAGCGAAAAACGGTTTTCAAAATTACCAACCGTTAACCTTCTGCACGGTTTTGATGATCGTCGAGATTTTCACTCTATATGTAGAGCTTCCACATTAAGCGAACTATTAAACGAAAACCGCATTATGACTCTTAAAAGCTTTCAATTTAAAGAAATACACATGCTACGTAAAAATACCCGGTAAGCGATGGTTCGAACTCGTACAGGTACTTGAACGGATACATGTTGATGCATATTCCGGATAGCTTTCAGTATATGCTAGAAAGGATGAGATATTAACAGAACAGCTTCGAAAAAAAAAAAAGACCAAAATAACAATTGGTTCGTGACTTTTTAAAAGTCGTGAGACAGTTTTTATTTTGTTCGTCATCACGATGTGAAGACAAATATTAAACGAGAGAAGTCGTTAGCTAGAGACTTCAGTAGATATTACACAAGCATGTATACGGCTGGGATAATTTTGGAGAGGATTGGTCCACTGAGGTACAGGGCCGAAATAGGTAATCCAAAGGGTATACCTCACGTTAGTCGATTGAAGCATCGAGAAGATTTACCTTTACTGCATAGACAGAAAAAATAATAAACCGTGCCTTTAGACATCACTAGAAATACTCAATCTGAACAAGACCCACTTTTTAGGAGTTTTACCAGCATCACGATAGAGTTCGATAGACTAATCGTGACAGGAATCAACAAACTACGCAACTACACGGACCTCAACATCTGAAGTAAAGGTCAATCAATGGTGGGCTCAATGATAAGACGGCGGGCGACAAGTCTTTTCTGTACGTCTGACTCCTTACTATCAGTAAATATTTTTAGATACGTCAAAAGGCACCAGAAAAGCCCGCTTCAAAGAAACATGTCCTTATCTATGTATGAACGCATCTAATGTTCAGCTCGATTCACGGTAAAGATTCAACTATGACCATATACAACATAAATTTTAGTCTCGTAGCCTAAGTTTGCTAACTGGCGAAAAGTCAGTTAGAATAGGTTACTTCAGACAAAATAACATATAAGATATTTTCAGAGCGGATCAATTCGTCAATGAAAAATTACTCACAGATTCCTTGGAGTAATTTATAAAAAAAAAAAAAAAAAAAGAAAAAGTTATTTTCAACTTCTTCGAGTGCCATTCCAACTTGACCGAAAGTTGATTTCTACTCGTCCTTTTATTTAGTTCGATCGTCCACTAGAGGTTTTATTCAGAACTAAATAGTACAATAAGCGTAATGTTCTTTTTGATTGCTTAGTACTGGTTATACATCAGTCATACAATGTTCTTTTGTAGAAGTATTGCGCCCGTGGATAGGTAAACAGCTGGAAATATTTTCAATGCCAATAAAAGACGGTGCCGTAATTTAAAAGACTAGAGCGTAAGTCGAACAGCTACGAGATGACGTAAAGGCCGTTAGTACAATACAAGAGGAGCACTATAAGCTTTTTCGGTCAAGGCCGCCAACTTAACCTGCTTTCAAGTACTACTTTATGAGAAGATCGACTGCGTTAGATATTAGAGTGTAGCCCCGTTTCTTTGCGCTTAACTAGCATGGCCATCGTACTTTACCTGAATGCAAAAAAGTTCATTCGCTGTTGAGTACTCATACTTAAGGAAGAAAATAGGCAATGCCTGCGGAGGTATCCAGATAAATGAATCGGATAAAACTATAGCCCCAAGCTGCACCGTGCTAAAGGGCTAGGCCGGATGTCACGATCTAAGCAAGATGCGTAGCGCAATGGCAAGTGGTAGGGAATCATTCCGATGACAAATAGATCAGCAAACGTTGCATAGTTCCACACAATAGCCACACGTGATAAGATACAACGCCATATAAAAATCGTGTCGTATTATATTTGT
>NW_019213946.1:0-4471 GCF_002532875.2 Varroa jacobsoni | reverse complement strand
GTCGTATAAGTTTTATACGCTTGGGCACACCTTGTTACGAATGCTACAGTGACATCTACATTTGTACGTCTGAACACATCGACTGTGTTGTTTTAGTTCGACATATGCTGTAAATACGTCGGTTACTTTTTATTGCATTACAAATAGATGATCCATGCTGTCACTACCAAAAGCCTCATCCGTTTACTTTTATATTAACGGCCGTTGCTACCTGCTTCGAAAGAGTTGGAGTAGAGTATTGTAGTACTTCAGAAAAGAACCCGTCAAGAACTTCCTCCTCCTCCTCCTATATATATCCGCGATCACCTATACATTAGTATGATGAAAACGTGTACGGTGAATTCGCTTGTCTCGCTTATGTTTGCATGGGTGACCGACGACGAGAAAATTGGATAGGCTTGAAAGGTATGTCTTCGGGCACTGTCTGAAGGGTTCGTGAGCAGAAAGGTGAACGACAGCTCGTTCATTTCCAAATCACACCTCATCAACAGGGAGCCGCCGCTTCCACGGTGTCGAGAACAGATCATTCTGATCTAGCTCGCTTTTCAGGAGATTGTCTTTATATATAAACGTAATGTCTTCGCTGAACACAACAGCAACTGTCATACCTCAGATATGACACACGGTTGGAGCTTTGCTTGATAAAAACTTCTTCCATACACACGCATTTAGTCGTATGAAGGGATTTTATATGTGTATCTGTGAAAAGATGCGCAGTCGATAACTATTTTTAGCCAAAAAAAAAACGCACCACCATTATTCCACCGTAATCATTCTATTCATATCCTAAGAAATACACGAATCCATCAAAACATAGTGTAAGTTCCGTATTCACAAGCTAGAATGGCTTCGAGAAAAAACTAGTACACCCTCAAGCGATCGAGCCTATTCAGCTTCAGTCATGGAACTCCTTTTCCGAACTCCTCCTACATTCGGAAGCCCTATTCCAATCAAGCCTAACTGTAGACGAGCTCGAAATTCTATTACCTTAATATTAGAATTACACGTGAATGTGCTATATAGTTATTTCGAATAACCCCTAAGAAAGCAATTAGTACGCGACTCGGACAATCTTAGGTAATTTAGGTTATGCTTTCCCCGCAACCATCCGCTTTGAAACGTAGGAACGAATCGGTAGCACAAATCCTTTCCTATATAATTTAGTCGGCGAAAGGTAATGATTTAAATTAGCCGGCTCGTTCCACCGCAAAGGTGGCCTTCCTTAATCGTTCTATGGCTAACAGATTGCGTTGGTAGTGAATCTGCAACGAAGCATGAATATTCTTCCCGCCACTTGGAGCAACGACATGACCTGATCTAGACACGGTCGTCAGCACTTCCATTTTCCTGCCGATTTCAACCAGGTCCTCTCAATCACAGGAGTGTGTCAAATCTAGCGGAAATAGTTGCGGTATGCAATTGGCCTGCCGTTACCTGACTTTTCTTCGTAGGGTAAGCTGGCCTAGGCATCTTGGCGTTTTTGCCTAACCACATTAGCTTTTCTTTGGCAGCCGATGACACTCTAACGCCCATGCAGCACACGTATCGGAGCTCCGCTCAGGAGACACACACTGCCGATGCACTCGAGGACGGTAGTATCTAACCACAAGGCTTACGACTGTCATAAGCATGATTTTATTATAGACTTATGCTCGCGTTCTTTTTAACGTTTGTAAATTCCGTCGTGGTGAAAAATTGATAGTCTATATATTTATACGTGCGTTTGATTAATAATAAATGAATGATACGTTCTGTGGAAGCTTTACCACAATACTGTGAGAAGGTTAACGCCTGCTCGGGCAAACTAGTCGACTATCTCGATGAATTTTGTTTTTTTTTTTTCATAACAGCAAACGTTTTACTATCTGATAATTGCAAGAGACGAACCTATGCGCTGTTATTCCGCTGAGGTCGCTTGTTAGACCCGCAACTAGCTTTATTATGTTCGAAACGAGACACTGAATTCAAATTCTAACCGCGTAACACTGCTTCGTAACAAAACTGTGAAATATGTTTGAGTTCGTTTGGATAGAAGGCCACAGTAGGTAAGCGGCAATCAAGGATGGTCGGGAGCATCTCAAGAGAAACGAAAGATCACTTTCAAATGCTCATATGTTTCCTTCGTGCTACGCAACACTTCAGCTTTAAATTAAGATTACGAAAACCGGAAGAGCAATAGCTCGTCCGAGCGTTGTCCGGAAAGAAAGCATCGATTTGCGAATGGCAAATGTCGAAATTAAACTTCGCTCAGGTTGTCTCAATACCCAACACAGGTATACGCATTTGGTATGAAAGTTTACACACCTTATAAAATAGTCTAAGAACGCGATAACGTGGAAAATGAATGGTATAGTTCATAGATTTGAAACAAGTTTGGTCCTCTAACGAGCGTATCGAAACTAACATTGCAATATGAGAATAATATGGCAAAGAACAGCCAAGTAATAACGGCAATAGTGAAGGAATGTATAATAGTGTTTCTATTGTTGTCACTTTGTTACTGTTTGTACAGCGTTACATTTATAGCATTTCTAAGGGCGAAAGCATCATTTTCTGAAGCCAAAGCTTCATGTAAGCTGTGTCCTAAAGTCATTTCCCTTGAAAGAGCAATTCTCCCCTGAAAGCTTTATCAGGAATAGCTGCATCGGTGCCGTGAACACTCATCTTCATTCTTCTCTTACACCAGAGTGCCTTATGACCGCTCGATATCTACCTGTTTTTTGTTATTGTTTTTCCACGTTTCCCGTCTACTGTTTTGATTTCCTTATTGCATCTGTGCGATTAAATGTTGCGGCAGCGATCAAAACACCGATCACGACATTGGGGGCAGTAACACGCGCAGAAGACAGATGGACGTAAATTTCTGCTGGCAAAACCCTGCTAAGATCGTCAACAGTCTAAATCTGCTACAAGTCCTCTGTAAGATAATAGAGCGTAATGGGAGAAATGTCAACAATGGACACTGGATACATAACATCACCCGACCTAGAGTACAAGGCATAAAAACTAATCATATTCCGAATAAGTCGCACAATGCAAGTTACTCAATCAAATTTGATCATGTTCCCAGGTTGTTTGCCCCTCTGCCATAAAACGAATCCGCTTTTTGGTGCTCATATGGATAGCACTATGCACTTGATGCATTCGTTTCATGATCGTATGTATATTCAGTTCCTTTGCCAAAATTTTTTCAATGGATACCTCACTTTAGTGGACAGACACCTGAACTATACCTTATTTCGACTATGCCCATTTTACGTTCATTGTACATTTATAACCAAGCGAGCACGCTAAAACTCTGCGTACATATCGATAGGCTTAAAAGGACAGATCTATTGCAGGCGATGAGAATTGTTCGAGAAAGACCTGAATAGCGCAACGGTTGCGCCCCCTAGCCAAGAACGTATTTTTAGAAGAGCGTGTTCTGTTCTCGACGAGCAGAATGTCCTTCAATTGGGTGGAGTATTATTCTACCTGAGCACATACGCGTCGGTCAACGTAATTGTTAGCCATCCGTTTGTTAAAAACGAGCACTTTTATTGCACGTCACGTAAACTTCCTGTGCGTTTCAAATAATAATTAATCGATGAAAGAGGCACGAGAGTACGCAAGACGTATCGACGATTTGCGTATAATCAAACTGTTCTGTTTTCGCACAAAGCGGTTATCGAGCGCTCTATCAGCGGAGCCTACGTGGGCTGCTCTACTTTTATGAGGCAACATAGTAAAGACCAAGATAACACAGTTCTCAACCGAGTTAAATAAGGCCAGCAGTTAAACAGATAGAATTATGCTCCGATAGGCGATAGTGCAGTGGTTAGGGACCTACTTGACTGTACAGCTTCGGAAAAGAAGTAGCCAGCACATTTCGACAATGCAATGTTATGTCGTCCGTAGGAGTAGTGCGCAGCTGATAAGATAAAACAACTAAACAATAACATGTTCTCTTTGGTTCTGTTGCTTATAACCGATCTGCAACTCCATGATAAAACCACATCGAGCCAATGGTGCAGGCATATGAAACATATTGTAAAAACTAGGTATTGCTATCTCACGGATAAATTGCACCCCCACATATGAGTCCCCCATATGTTCGTCGCACATCATCATAGAGCGATTGGAAGTGGCAGGCACCCCCTTCCCTCGCCTTTATGCATTGTAAGGTCCCATATCAAGCATCTACCACTAAGGCAAGCGTTAATGCCACTGCGACGAATAGTCGACAAAGCGTAGCCGAGCGAACATGCCAGTGCATCATCCACGGCGGTACGCGTTGTCTGAGAAACGTCAGCAGCACTTGTGTTGATGCTTTTACTGGCTCGGCCAATGGGGGTACGCGAAGTCGAGCGGGAATGGAACTTAGCCTGCTTTGTCGCGCAGTTAAGGCTTGACAGTCAACAGAGTCAGTCGAACGTAGTAGGTAGCAATATCTACCGGGAAAAATCTGTCCTTTTTGAGCTGCCTGCTGTCT
>NW_019213945.1:17172-40616 GCF_002532875.2 Varroa jacobsoni | reverse complement strand
TATCTAAAAATTTTTCCTCAAAGAGATCTCGGGATGCACTAAGGAGTGACTTTGGAATAGAGGTTCAAGAGGTTTGAACATACTGCTTCTTTTGAGATTTACCTCTAAAAGATGTAAGATCGGAAGACGCATCTCTCCTTCTAGACGAGCAGCGAAGACACATTGCTGCCAAGTGTCTGGAATCTCCTTAATGCTAAAACATGTCCTTCCTAGCAAAAGATCAATATATTATTCCAAATGACCATTTCGAATTTTATCATATCAAGATGAGATGATGTAATCCCGATCTAGTTAACATCAGTGCACGCAGACTTCAGCCAAAGCTTCAATAATTTTCCCTTTGTAGAAATAATGTGTCGTACCAAATCGTTTTCCATAACGGTAACGTGTTTTTTCTTTTTGGGTCAAATTTAACTGAACGTAAAATAATGTGGGCCCTAAACACATTTCGGTTTTTGCTGGAGTGGGCCAGCCATCTCTTTAGCTTTCGAGTTATAAGTCCATTGCATTAGACAGCTGGCTCCCAGAAGGAAACGGCGTGTATCTACGCCCGGATTCGATCTTAGACTCTAATATTAGCTGGCATATACGTTACCAACTAAGCTACCTTGGTGACGCAATGCGTAACGGCAAAAACAAAGCTTGGAACATTTATCTATTTGAGCAATAGTTATTCCGGGTTGTAACGATGTTGCATCTGCTCTTTGAAAAACTCTATCCAAAAATATGGTCATTTACTTTACCAGTATTGACTTGGCTTTTCCTGTTCTTATTTTTTTATGTTTTCATTCAGCTTGTAACAATAAGAAATTGAGAATTTGTTTTAACTATGCCGTCTATAAACGTATCCTTCTGTCATCATCCGAAAGTGAAAACCTCGCGTTTGCTAATTGCCGGATGCCGTAATCAGGCAGGCTCGAGTCTACGGCGTGGTCAGACGGCACGAAAGTGGCGGTTGCCGACAGCAGCTGATAATTTCAATCTGCAAGATAAAAAATAGAGATGATTTTGTACCAGCAGCTGATAATTTCAATCTGCAAGATAAAAAATAGAGATGATTTTGTACGAAAATTAAGTATATCATATAAAAACTGTGATTTATAATGTATTTCGCATCTGGTGTAGCTGCTCCTTTTACTAGCGAGACATTAAACCTAGTGCCCGTTATTGGGTACAAGCTGTTCAATAGTTTCGCTAAGTCTGAGAACTGGCCATTGAATTGTGTATATCTCTTGATTACTAAGTACGACTTTGTTCCAAGCGGCTCCGTTCAAGCGACCTAGAGAGTATACTACTTCTATTCAATATAATATTAGATGTTTTTAAATAAAAATCACATGCCCCACATTTATTTATTTTATATTTGGTGAGCTACGCTAGGTGCGGTTGTACTAAGCCAGAACACATGCGGAGCAGTGTTTTTGCACACATACTCATATATATATGCTCATTCATAAGTATGGTATAATTATCATTATTAGTTCCCTTAATTTACTAGTTGCTATTATTATCTTCTAAATGAATTCTGGTGTTTACAGTGGTACACTGTTGAAATCCAGTAGCACACATTTGCCAATAGGACCATAACAGGTTTGCCAGCCAAAATAACAGACTCTACATAGCATAGTTTGATTAAAAAAAATGAATGCCGATCAATACTAATTTACGGCAACTAAGCGTAAAACTTTTGCCAGGACGTAAGAAACTGTGTGTCTGCGTATCACGCTTTCTGACTGTAGATTTGTATGGTTGTACCTTATCTCTATCATGCTATGATTTTTTGGTGAAGATAAACTAACTGATTACAACGGATCATTTTCTCTTAAGGAGCCTAGTGGCCTTGTTTTTGAAACCAGAACGATTTCATGTAGCGAGTTGGCCCCGTGCAAACTTCGGGTAAGCCTTTTTCACAATATTCGATTTTGGCCTATCAAGGGCGGCAGCCTGTGTGGATAAATCTTTTCTGACCCGCTGTATAGGTGTTTCTTGTGGAAAAGCTTGTCTCAGTTCGACATGTGTCATCGCTTAGAATATGACTTTTTCTGTTTATTAGTTGGCTGTATCTATTGGAATTTCCGCCTTTTCTTTTCTTCTAAATAATTGCATTGAGTCAGTCTAGCTTTCGGTAATTGTGAGGGTCTAACGAGGTAGAGTCGTTGTCAAACATAGGGATTGAACAGGGCCGTCAGATTTTGATTTGGACCAAAAAAGCCACACAAGGTGTGGAATGTGATTAGTTATGGAATTAAGCTAGGAAAAAGCTTCTACGTGTAGCATTATACGTTTTTATCGAAAAGTAGTTATCGATTCTGGAAAAAATTAATCTTTTTTTTCTTGAAAAAAATTTTAAAAGGTTCTGTCTGTCAGTGTAACGTAGAAAAATACGTTATATTATTTTGTATAGAACTTTACATTATGCGAATACAAGGGATACTGTTAACATTACGAAAGCAACATTACGCAGAATTATATCGCACTCTGATCTGCTCATTGTTGATAGCAGATACTAGGTGTTGATTTCTTTTAGGCAATAAGTCGATAAACCTAGCAGGTCCCCTCCAGGTTTCTCGCTGTCATATTCGTTATAATGATGTAAATGCACAGTTACTCATAGCCACGCGACCATAGCACTCATCGTTAGCGATGTGAACGATATCCAAAAAAACGCTTTATTTTTTTGTTTAAAACAATGCTTATAGTCTTATTACGCATCGGAAAGAACTTGCCATTGTGGTCGATAAAGCCGATTTGGGAACCAGTCGGGTCACTCAAGTCAGGGCACTCGACAAGTTTCCATCAGGCATCTTCTCCTGAGGACGAAAAAAGAAAGGACTGATTAATCGAAACAGATACGTCTTTCAGTCAACTTAAAAAGTGAACTTATTTTTCCTTGTGCTTAAGTAGCTTTAAACTCGTTCTCCTTTTGCGGATATTTTGAATGTTTCTGTGCAGATTTGTCCCCCTCTCCGGTCCGGCGTTTGAAAAGGTCGTGACGTTATTGATCTGTCTCCGAATCCACTTATTTCGCTATTAATCCACGGTTAACTTGAGAAAACGTGCAGAGCATGTCGTCATCTTTTGGATTTTGCTTTCATCAAAAACTTGCTTGCAAACTTTTTATAATTCGTGAACGAAGCACTCAAGTTATCACGCAGTCTAGTATGGAGTAACTTAAGTTACTGGTATTTTATGGTTTAGTTTTTCTCGCTTATAGTTTGCACCGTTGATTTGGCAGCTTCAGTCCCCTTCGGTCACTTACTAACCTATAACTAAAGATAGGTTATCCGACTCACCATTGTTCCGAAAACGCAAAAGCGCTCAGTCCTCAGCGCTCAGGAAGTGTATGCTGTTTAAGGCGACAGGACATCTGTTGTGAAATCTAGACCAGCAATTGATTCTTTTCGAAACCTTCGTTCCTTGATCCGAACATTCGTTTTTTTCATAGTATCTACGCGCGAAACGATAATGGCAGCTGTGAGCTCATTAAGATCCCATCCAAATACGCTACATATAAATGAAAATTCCAATATAATAACCACTTAACTTGATAGCAGGCTAAAAGTACTAGATATGCAAGGGGAAGCCCAAAGAGGTGCAAAACGCGCAAAAAATCGCATATTTGGAGCTCATCTGCACGGTCCAATTAAAAATTGATATTCCCGTCTCTTGACAGCCGTTAATTTCTCTGTCAAAAGCCTAAGTGTATAAACAATGACTTTTTAAGCTATTTTGGTCAGACCTCTCTAGGGAGTATATCACATTTTGCCACACAAAAGTCTTTCACGACTGTCCTATGATATGGACCATTGATTTTAAGAAAAAATTTAGTTTTTGCAGATTTGTTCCGTGGAGAATGATTGGATAAGATGATCATCATTGCAATTCTGCACGCTGTTGTTCATCCAAGGAAGAACTGGCGTTCTTCTGGCAGATAAATAATAGCGGGTGAGCACATGGTCACTACTAAGACCAGTCTGTCGATTCGAACGCACCAAAGAGTATGATCTATTACAAATCACATAACACAACTCGTACGTCCAGCAAGAATTCTGTCCCACCAGCTATATTTCGCATTTTATAACATAGTTCAGAAGGAGGATTGTTACGGAAATAGCACTAACTAAAGTTCACACATTACTCATGTACACTTTACCCTTCTAAGTACCAGCTGTCACTCTTGCTACAAACACATACGAATGCAACATGTCCAGGCCTCAGCGTATCTCTCGCGTGTCAATCTGAGCTGGTAACAACAACAATAACAATAACAAGCAACATCGTAAGGACAGCAGTGACAGTAGCAAAAACACGTTCAACATCCAGTCATCTGTAGCTCTTCTAGTAGTTTTATTCGGCTATCTAAAGCTGTTCTCGTACGTAATGCCTTTCGCGTGTCTCTGCTCAACATTGCTACAATAATCTGGCCATCATTGAACGAATCGGCCGCCATTACTAGCCGCTGATCGCATGCTATTCTCGCGCTATCGGTCCGCAGTTCCTGATCAGTAATGAAATAGTACATATACTATAGTGTTAGCTTCGGTCGAACGGGAGCTCTTGGGGCCGCAACCGCTGCGGCTGCCGTAGCCGTCCATACTCAGTCGCGTGTTATCAGTGTAGGGCGCTGTTTCGCTGATCGATTTGCCGTCGGTTAAGACTAACGCGACGGTAGCGCGCTGAAATCCGTTGCGACACGCTCGGGTCAGTTCGCGCGAAAAAACGCGCGAAAAGCTAGGATATTTAGACTAGTCAGTGGACGGCGCACCCTCTGGTCTAAGGCTTGCACCTCCTCGCCTGCGTGACACAGGGCTGAGCAGAGTCTCTTAAACGTTAACAAAAGAGTAGATACGACTGGTTATTGGTCATGCCGCTCGAAACGGCTGGTAACAGCTTCGCTTTAGATCAACGGTCAAGTGGGTGATTGGCGTTGAGGCACGCGTCGGCTGGCCAAGACGAGGTGTCGATTCTTGCCTCCCGCTGATCTTCGTCGCCGCCTGCTTTGCTACGTAACAGTTGTAAATAAGCCCACATCACCACCATCGCGATCATTGGAAGCAACGTACTTACTGATAGAAGTTATGTGGAAGTTAGTTATCGTCGCGTTAATAGTTCAATTGGTTTGGCTAATAGTTTGTGACGCAATGAATCTGCGGTGATGTAGCCGGTAAATGAAAAAATGTCTAGTCGGTATTCTATGGTGTTTGTTTCGTGTTCTGGCAAAAATGAAGGGAGACGTGTCCGAAGAAGTACTATTACGTCAGTGATTACATAAAGCCTGTTTGTTAAGATAGAGCTGTCAAAATTTATCAGGATCAAGCTGGTGCAACAAAAATCGAAGATGACGTTAGGGGCATTATGACGAGAATGTCAGATCCAATCCAGTAGAACAAGGTCGCACCATTACAAAGTCAACCATCAACAAAGAGAATAAAAAATAAAAACAGGTGAAAGCCTACATGACAAAGTACTTCTCCGAAACGGGAATCTTTTTTTCTGAACGAGTGCTCGGCCGCTCCTGTCGTTACTGATGAATGAATTCGTATACACTAGTGAGAATCTTTCTCGACGATTCGTTCTGTCGACAGCGTACCCAAAAAAATGACGTGATAGTATCTGTGGTACCTAACGCACGTAGTTATAGGCTGAGCTAGGCGTCCATACAGTCGATCTTCCGATCTTCTGCTGTTGTATTTAAATGTCGAACTGTTAAGCCGGGTGCTGTGATCAGCCCCGGATATTGGCCGCACAAAACAGGCTCTAGCGACTGACGATAAGTTTCGGCAGCTAGAAGAATGAATTTGTCGTTGTCGTCGCACAATAGAAGCAGATGCGTTTCTTACTCTACCCGATCCACTCTGATCATCGAGGTGGTTGAGTATGGTTGCACCACTACTGAAATGACGCCCGATCATCTTCGAGCCAAATGACAAGACCCAACTTCCCGAGAGCGTTATCGCCCGACATATACCTCATATAACCAATATGAATCGCATTTCTTTGATAGCGCGCTGAATAATTTATGGCCAGACAAGAACGCGAACGAACAGCGCTATGTCCACACTCATACGACTCTACGAGTAATTCGTCCGAAGCCGCAGAGGGTCGGGGTCAACGAGCCCAATAACCATCACCCCGTCCTGCTGTCCCGCAATAGCAAGGTGACTCTGAGCGAGCTCGAAAGTTGTTAGCCGGGAAAAGGAACATATGAAGACATCACGGAAGCGAATCAGCGTTTGAATGGCAACAGGGTACAACGACGACCGAACTGTCAGGCGGTGGAACAGTGTGTATACGTGAGCGCAGCTCGAGTTCTTAATTTCTCAAAGGCGTATGAAAACATAACGGCAATCACAACATTGACCCTTTGTATGTTTGCATACGCTAGCTGAATGTTCGACGGCTGTGAACGTATTTACATTGTGATACTCAAAAGAGATTGTTAGTTATTGAAGATAGTGTGAACAGGAGTATATTTGTCACCTTTTTCTAAAGCTATGTTTCACACGATGTTTTGAAGCCGACAGAAATGGCGCATACATAGCCTAAAACGATAGTATTCACTCGGTCTTGTTGCAAGCATAGGAAAAAAAAGACGGAATAATACCAAAATTTCAAGTGTCTGTATCGACGGCATCCTGAACAAACCGGCCTCAATTTAGCCAGCGTGTCCAACGCCAATGTATCAAAAAGGTTTGGCAGGCTCATGTTAATGAGTGTTTTTCGTTGTGGCCAGTGCTGCGGCCCCTCTCAGGAGTTGTAGATGATGCCGGCCTTGCGTCAAAGCTCCTTAATCATGTCGATGTCATACACGTTGGCTGGGTGTGCGCGACCCCGCAAAAAAAGGACGTCATCCAAAGGAGATAGTGGTGCCAGTACCCCATTGGTAACTGACCTTGACAAGTCGCTCCAGCAACTGCAGCAGGGACAGTGAGTATATTAAACAAAAAACCTTTTTAAGCCCGTCGGCGTTTTCTGAGACTTTTATTTTATAATTATTATCATCATTACTACCGCTATTATAATTATTATCATCATTACTACCGCTATTATAATTCGTAAAAATCTCTACATCGAGTCCTTGTGGCTAAAGGTTGTGTGACTTCTTGAAGACTATGCACCATTTCATCGAACGTTCAGATTTGCAGTATCTTCTGCAACGATACCAAAGGGTACTTAACATTTCTTGAATACGTAAACGATAGGCAAATATATAGCATCTTATCAGACAAGCAGCATACCCATCTGAATAACCCGCAGTTGATGATAGATGGTTTTCTAAATTTGAGCTTTTCAAGGGCACTAATACCATGCTGATTTTTATGTTCACCACGAGCCTAATTCTCTCAGAGCTTGATTTCGCACGCCCACGACCGTGCGTACGAAATCCGACCCTCAGATACTTAATGCTGAATTCTATTTTTCCTCGAAGTCTTCTTTTACCGGTACCTGTCTCAAAGGTGCAGCAAATCCTCGTTTCAAATAGTGCATCGCCTTGTTTTCCGTCTCGACTCTAAGGCTTGTCTCATCTCCGAAACATCAACTGTAGCCTAGCACGTTTAGGACAAATGAGCCCTGACGTCCTTTGGCCTTGCCTAGGTCGACAGGCCAGATATGCATGAGGCGGACAATCTATCTAGCAGAAGCCAATTGAGCAGTACCTTTTCCAGATTTCCTACAACGGCTACCGCAACGATAATCAGTGTAGTTAACAACGACACTGATGTGATGAGGACAGAGACACGAATGCTAATGGCGAGCAACCGCTCCCCGTCTCGTGTGACACTGAGTACGATCTGCACTGGTTTGGCCTAGGTGTGATCAGTGCACGAAATCAGACGGCGCAGGTAGTGTCGCCAAATCGTCTATTTACATTGTAAACATACTGCGTGCGAGTCATCGGTAGATAACAATGGGTCTTGCTTGATTCTTTCCCGCTCTCGATTTCCCTCGGTGCTCACTCATTTGTAAATGGCGTTCAGCTCATTCTGTTCATCAGTGCGTATGAACTGTCATTGAGGGTGCTGTCGCTGAATAGCACCGTTGTATGGAAGAGCTGTAGTATGGGGCCGCCACCGGCTGTGCTATAGTCGCTGTAGGTTCGATTCTGCTGACGAAACGGTCCAGTGATGAATCACTCGATGGATGTTTTATCTGCTTAGACAGACGACTAGATTAATTTAGAAAATCAATACAATAGACGCGCACAGAGAAAACAAGATATTTGGTACAAGCGCCGATAACGAGAGCTTTTCACCGCTATGTCTAAGTAGGTAGACTGGTCTATATCTCCGATTTCGAGTCGGCCTCCGACAAACGATAACCGGAGTCAACCCTAAATAGATGTAAAATATACGTACGTAAACGAACCTCGTTGTTAGCTCTGTAAACACTGAGCGGTATAATCTAAATATTGAAAGATCATACATGAGATATTAATAATTACCACGACCGTGATTATAGTCATAGAGTTTATCGGCCCCTTGAAGCCGTTATGCAAGAGTTAACTCGCCTGATTAGCTACAGGCGCTAAGACCGCGTAGAGGCGGTCACCGAAACAGATTAGGCGATAACTGTAGTAGGGTGTAGCATGACTATATGGCCGCAGGCATTTATGGCCAAAATGACTGGAAAACCAATCAGCAGACAATATTTTAATTTACCTTAACCTTGAGACCCTTCAATGACTCAACTTAGCATGGGGCTGGAACTCGTCGACTGGCCACCGTCTTTACTTTCTCGAGATGGGTCACACTGGGGCGTTTAGCCGTATTTCCGCACCTTTAATGTTGTCCTGCACCCTGATGTAGACCCGCGCAGGCTCTAGGGTACGACGCAAGCAAACGCTTTATCTGTGTGTCCTATGCGCAACTCGGGGGGTGCTCCCAACAAATTCTCTGTCCACAAACGTAAAATGGCGTAATATGAATCTCTGGCAGGTCGATAATATTGATGGCGTCGATTTCTGTTCAGATGGGCTTAACCTGAAATCGAAAGGGGCCTGAAACAGCTTAAGCGATGTTAGTATCAGTCGCTTATCGTCAAATGTGCGAAGTCTATCAGTAGGCCAGTTAGACGCAGTATAACAGAAAAATTATATTTATTACTCGAATTTGCCCTCATTGTTTAGTCGTGATGGTTCAGATGGATAACAGAGACTAACAAAGATGGGCCGGAGACAGTAGCGATCGCTAATTTGCGCTCACTGAGACTCACGAATGCGTTACAGGGTATCTTCCGTGAAGAAGAATAATAGTGGCAGAATAGAACAATAATAAACCTATTGCTACACGATAAAGTCTTCTAGTGGCCGAGTTTTTAAATGAGGATTTTTCAATTAATCGCTTACATACGGGTCGAAGATAAGGAAGGGTAGATTATCCAATAATAGTAAAGATATGTGTGCATCTATTTTTTTTTTTTAATCAATTCTTATTGAAAACATCTGATAGCTTCTGTCTTTTACGATGCCTTTTGTTCAGGGAGGGAAACACATCCCAGTTTGAAATTGTTCTTTGACCTTCATCCAAACTAAATACTAGGATAGATGTTTTTACTTCATTTAACCCATGTTCAGTTCAGTTTTTTTCTATACCCGAAAGATGTAGTTAATTGGACGGAAACAATCAACCTAATCTTTCGTAAAACATAGTTATATATATCGTACAGATCTGTGTAGCATAATCTAGCTAAACTTCGTCACGCACACGATAACATAATAGTCATAATAGGTTTAAGGAGGTTCAGGATGGAATCGGGTGTTCGAGCGAGGATATGATAAAGGAGGCGCATGCAGCGCAGAGTACTGCCACAGGCAGCGGGCGGGAAGTCAATGGAATATTTAGCTAGGGTAACGCGGCCGGGGTGGAGCAAAATTCAGGTATGACGTATAGTGCCAAACTGGCCTAGTTTTCTCAAGGGACCATGCAGACCCCTTAGTTGCCCCGTTTTCGAAGAGGATAATAAGATTGTCTGCTTTTACATGTCTGTATAAAATCGGAGACTTCACTGCGAATTCCTCGAGGGCAACACGTAGGAATAGATGCAGCTTTCGTCTAGTCGTGAGTCATCACGATTGGTAGTTGTACACAGCGTAAAAATGAAGCATATCCTTCCAGATATGACTGGTATATAAAAAGAAATAGAACAGTTCGGTCTATATAGTCAACAAGAGAGAGGCGCTCTTGTTCCCTTGGGCGACCCCCTTCGCTAGCCAGTTTCCAATTCTCTCCATATGTTGTACTTTAATCATACAAGCTATACGATTTGTGTGAATAAATAGAGTTCTTTATGTACTATGCTGTAATATCTCCATATTAGATGAACATGCTGGAAAACCCGCCGAGAAAGATATTATGTCCACAGTGAGTGCTTCGATCTTCTGAAGTAGCTACATATGATAGGGTATGCATAACTCACATGCGGTTCTAAGCTGCTAAATTAATCAAAGGAGAGACGCAAGTCACAACGGCCCATTGGGAAATCCGAGTTCCCACCGAGATATTTGTTTTTCTTTATTTGTTCAGTATGTTTATATGTCTGATAGTCGAACAGCAGGCCATTATCGTGCTGTAACTTAAACTAGTAATTATCTTTGCTATGGCGTGTATATATGAATGCTGGCGGACTCGAACCAACGATGCCCATGGTGAACTTGGCATTCGGACGGAGCGGAGTCGTGTCTCATGTGCTTGAGCTGGCGCCGCAAATAAATAACAAACACGTTAACGATACAGATGCCATTTTTTACCGAATAGCTGAACTTATTATGGAGAGCAATTCGTAACTGGATTTATATGTACAGCTTAAGAAATAGCAGATACGGAATAGGAAAATTAAAAGCTATTTCAAACGGATTCGGAGGGGCTAAAAGAACACTATGTTATTGAATCATGAATGTTATTTTTATTGAATCATGTACGTTATTTTATTAAAAGCTAATTGCTGAAAGAGCATTAGAGGGAAGGAGCTTGCCAGAACAAAAAAAAAAGCTGCCCGCCGTTCGTTTCAACTTCGACCGATTCGACGTCGCGGACTCGATTAGTGCTAAACCTGGGTTCTAGAGATCCTAGAGCCTGATACAGGTAAAAAATAGGCGAACGATGCAACGAAATGGCTATAATAAAAATAAATAGTTCTCCGAGATCTGGTGCCGACCTTCCCATTGATGGCAATGAGACATACGCCCAGAGTGAAAATGATGATCGACGCACACAGCAAGGCAGAAAGGGAAAGCTTGCCGCTGCTCCGATTCTGTTACACGGATGCCCTCTAGAAGCGCCGGGATTGTAGTTCGAGCCGATGAGGACGAAACAAATCCCATCATTGGCTAATTCGCAAAGAGAGCGCCTTGGATCATATTGAAATATTTAGAAGAATAAAGAGATTGACAGAGAAATGAGGTCTAATGGAGGAATAGGGTGGTACCGGAACTTAATCAAAACCGCCCACAGAGGAGACTGTGACGGCTAATGCAGCGGTCCGATATTGTTCGTGCTAATGGGTTAACCATCGCGGGAATATGCCAGGCGAGGCAAACATTTAGACATATAATTGAAAACTATATCCATAACTTTCTTGTGCAAGTAAAAAAAAACGAGAAAGATAGAGAGCATTAGCATTTTTGCTACGACTAGTAACTGTGATGATGTTCTAAATATGATGTAAGAGGTCTTGTGTTATTTGTACTAAAACTTGGGCGGTATAACTTCGAAGTTAAATAAATCAAAATGGATTTTCTATATAGTAGATTGTCGCTATATAGTAGAGGTGAACTATGTATCGATGAACTGATGCTTCCTTTAAATTGTCAAAGACCCATTGCTTTACCTTGTACGCCAAAGCAAATGTAACGGAAATGCCTCAGTATGCCTCCAAACGAGTACACGTCACAAACGCAACGAGCAATAAACGTTCTGCAAAATGTATCGGTGTCGCTGAAATGGTCTGAGATTTCAGAGCAATCCTTTGCACAACCATAATACTTTACGCAAACGACCAATTGTTTTCATAAAATAAACACAAAAACAAGTAAAGCCTCTCATAGGTCACAGTTACTTTAAGCCCTGTTGGAACTAGATAGATAATCGATAACGCATTGCTATATGGAGCATCACAAATACGGTCAAGGTTCTGAACAAAGAAATTGTTTTCCCTAGAAATAGTCAAATATATGTCGTTCCAACGGTCTTGTTTACAGAGGCCATAATCAAGAGAGATTGTTGATGGATGCCCGGACAAAGAGGAGACATAGTTCTATAAAAAGGCCTTATGTGCTTCATTTGACAGGGTGTGTATAGACACGCTTTCGGCCACAAATCGCAATTACGCCACTAATATTTAAGCGACACGGGCTTTCATTTAATGGCGCGACCAACGCGGCGACCAATAAAATACTTGCAGTAGCTGTTTTACTTATGAGACGTTGAAATTGCAGTAGTATGCGGCCTTACGGTGCCCAGCATTTGTCTATTTTCATACGCAAACGGACGAATAGCAGCTTACGTTATGTAACAACGATCAATAATTCATGGATGCTTTGCCCTCGAGGCTTGAGGGTGTTAACGTATTAAACGTTACGTCAACGATTGCGTTTCAGATTCGGAAAATCTAACGAGAATCCTGAAAGAGAGATCGATATACATGAGGACACATGCATTTAGTTATGGAACGTAAAGAAAAGATGGCGAAGACGAATCGTAACCGTACTATGTGTTACTTTGCGCCGCTTTCTTAGACGAAAAGATAATTTCGAATACTTCGGTGTTTTTCTTCTACACGTGGATAACATTCGCTTTGTTTCGTGCGGCGCATCTTACAGGAAACTTGCGGTGTTTATAATATCGTTAGAATTATTCATGTTTCAGTAACAGTTGCAATCTGAGCGCAAAGAACTTTCTTTACGTCTGCAACTTAAAAAACTTCGCCAGTTTAGCAATAAACACTGAAACGGCAGTGTCGGCACTATCTGCGTACTTAGCTTCGAAGTATTATTACTAGCGAAGTGATAAGGTGTACCTTTTCCTGGTACGAACAGTTAATTTTGTGCGCTTGTGTCGTTGGCCCTCAGATACATTCTGAATGTCTCTGACACATTTTGCTTATCGAGCACGAAGTTGAGTTCGAAGAAAGCCTTTTTGACTGCTCAGAAATAGCAACTTCAAATATTCTGAAGGTTTAGGTACTTCCGAATCTGTTCAGTAGATATTGATTATACGATGCGTGCTCCTGTGAGGTGACTCAGCTATATAATCGATTTATCTGCATTTTATGATGTGATATTGCGAGCACCAACAATTGTAAAAGCAAGAAATTTTACGGAATACATTTTAGGTCGTTAAGTCGGCAATGAGTCATTTGTGGTACAAAGTTGATGATTCCATCTCGCCTCAACAGGCGTCTGGGTTTCACATGTTCTTTTCTGTGGTTGCGCTCTTAAACATATACAAAAGCAGCCGCGTAAAGAAAACGCAGTTAAACATTGAACAGCACGGACCAGTCCTGGGGTAGGCCACAGCATCGAATAGGATCATTATTAATTAGCAGAGTCAGCGCAGAGGGGATGAAAATGGGTCGAAATCTGAAAAATAGATCATTCAATCGAATGATTTCCGATAAAAATTCGCAAACCACTGACACAAATCTGGCAATTGTGATGCTGACGTCATCTGAAGTCGATTTCGATTTCGACTTCGAAGGGAATGTTTTCTCGAGCCTTGGCCAGGCTGCTCGATGCATATTACGGTTTTGATCCTCGGGCGCGAGATTCCTTATCTGCCACTCGTTAGTCTATTGATGTCCCATCAGCATAAGCCTTTACAAGTACTTTACATTCGTGAGATCGGTATTTACATACAAAACATTTCCGCTCTACAATCGAAGTCTATAGCACCTAGTATAAACATAACACTTACCGAGCCGAGGCGGGTACACTTCGCATCATACCATAAGCAACTGGAAAACTCATGCCGAAACATAACGTTGTTAAGATTATGTAGTTGTTTTTTTATCGCTGTTATATTCTCGATGTGTCATGTCAGAATAATCAATGGTACTGGGGAGAGCAACTGACTGGTGCAAGAGCCCAGGGAAAAGGTGGCCAGACGGACAGATGCGTATCGAAACAGCTGTCTCAACAGGGTAGCACAGTCAAGACTTCGTGTACTGAAAACACTGGCCAAGAAGAAGAAGAAAATGGCGGGAAGTAGAGATCTGCTTATATGATATTTGTGGCGTAGAGATCTGGTGGTGACTCGGAGGTTAGTGAAGGAGGACCGAGAACTATAAACATGTAATCTACTACAGACTGAATGCTCGGTAGCTTGGTGCAATCAAATCATGGCTCTGTGTCGGTTCTCTATTAACGTTTGGAATCATGCACGTGATCATAAAAACGTTGTATTGAAACCTGTGACTATAATAAATTGGTGTACTGTGGCCTTTATTCGCAGAATTGAATACGCTTTACACGATATTTATGTTGCAGCAGTAGCGATAATACCTGTAGGAAGTTAGAAATGTCTACTGAGCATTTCAGCATCATGAATTCCCTATGCAACTTAAGGTCAGTTGTCCTGTTTTGGTTCCTTTCTAACATGCCGACATAATATGATTAATTTTAATAAATAATTCACCTAGAAATAGGAGAATCTGACTTCGTACGAAAACGACGTGAATAAGAATTATCACACGAAGTACTTATAACTTGTGCAAGATTAGATCTCGTTGGAGTTATTCTCGCGGTACATCTCACAAGCTGAACTTGCGGTTCTTCGAAGTGGCGACTGCTTATTCAGCCTCGGCTAGAATACGTAGACAACCATACACTTCAACTGGATTTAGTCCCCAATAATGCTATATACTGTACCTGTCAAAAAAGAAAGAAAATTTGACATAGTTTTTGTCGTCACACGTTCTGGCGCTAAATTCTATTGTTTACAAGAGAATGATTAGGTTGTGCCGAAAAGCTATTTAGACCCAGTTAGAAAAATTTCATTTGTCACCAATCGGTATGATTCCGTATCGGCACGCGTTACACTTGAGGGCTTAATAGATAAGTTATGATTTAATCTCATGACTCAGACTTCAGCTATTAACTATATTTATTTGGCTTTGCTGGCCAACTAGGCATATTACTGAAAGAAAAAAATCGGAATATATGAAAAGTATTTTCGGTCTCAGTTAATTATATGGCTTCGTTACCGCTGGTATTTAGGCTTTTAAATAAGTGTCGGAAAAAGGTGTGTTTCAAGTACATGTGATATAAGCTAATTTGGGCACATTTGTAAAATCAAGCGCGTTTCAATTTAATTTCGTTTTCAAAGGATGCGGACATAACTGATAAATTCGATATACGCGATGCAAAGGTTATGAGATCATCTGAAGGCTACTTAAAATTAAGCCAGTAAATGCCTTTAGCCATGTAGTAGCCGCCTGGTTAAACAATTTCTTTTTGGTTCGCTTCTAAAGATAGGAACGGCCCACAGGGGTTTTCTGATAGTATGTGAAAGCAATACATTTTAGAAATAAACTGCATAAATAATCTCAGATAATTTAGACTTTACTTCATTTTTAAATAAAACTTTTATACAAAGAAACAAAGCACAACTGGCCCGTCATCAAGGGGTCCTTTGAAAAAATATTTTTCAGGTGTGACGATGCACAACAACGATCAGATTCAGGATCAACGATCCCAGGACGAGTCAGGATACACTCTTGCCGAGTGAGCCATTTGCAAACTTGTCTCTCCCCTTTCCATGTTACCCTGCTTGCCCCTGGGCCCCCTCTTTCTATCCGTGTTAAATTATCTTGTCTTATGCCCTCTTGTTGTATACCCGCATCCATATCCTGTTTCTTGTTGTTGAGCTCTATGAAAATAAACCGCAAAAAATATTGTCCTTCCTCGAGTAGAAGTAATCCTCGAAGAGATGAAACCGAGTTAGTTCCCCTGCCTGCTCTTGCAGTCACGGGGCCAAGTACTGACCCCAATCTGACATACATCTACCCGAATTCCGTCACGTATCCGTGGCGTTCGTGTGATCTATTCTGCGAACTTTTTTTTTAAATCACGTGTTGTCGTACTGCTCGAACCTCGTCGGTTGACCCGCCTCCTCGCTCGTAGCGCCCTCTTCGTTTTGGTCGACGGTGCTTAGCTTTCCTCCGCAGCAGACATCGTACCCTGGCTTGGTCCTTGGAACGGGACCCTTCCCCCGCGGCTGAGCTGCGAGGGCAACTCCGAGGGCAGGCTGCACGTGAGAATGCGTGCACGGCCGGTTTCCAACATGTTGATCAACAGCAGTGTTCGCTGAACCATGTGATGTGACGAGGTATGTGTGACGATGAATGAGCGAGCAGAATGCCCCTCGTGACAAAGAGCGCGACAATGATAACGCGACGAATATTGCAGTTCCTATAAAAATGATTGTATCGCAGTCGGCGATTAAACTTTCTTTCAAATCAGTTTCAATTAAACAAACAGGGGCAAAAGTGTGTAGTGAAAATTTGGTTTGAAAGTTTAAAATTGCGGTATTTCTGATGGCTACAGCATCAAACCGTAGTTTGTTATCACAAATGTTCGGAGGGCCGTGGCTAGCTAGGAATAAGGAACAAATATTGGTTACTTTAATTCTTTAAAATTAACGAGTGCTAGTGGTCTATTTAATTGTGATTGATTGATTGGTCAGGCGCAATGGTGACTCAATTTAACCATACCACGTTCTTAGAAAAAAGGCATCGACTGTACTCGCCGAAAGGTGTATGCTGTTTTAATGTTCACATAGCTATGAACCATCTTCGGTTAAATCGCCTTGTCTTCATAGAGGGCTTTCAATAGGCTCCCGCCTTCCCCTTATTTTTAAATAAATTTATACGTTTCTTAAAAACGAAAAATTTCAAGAGAATTTACCTTTCATGCAATATCCCACAAAACTATGTGAGCATGCTATAAATTGCCCATATCAACGATGCAAAGGATTTTTTAAATGTTATTATAAATTATCTTACTAAAGTAATCATCGCAAGAAGTGCCACACGATAATTTTACGAATTCACAATTTCAGTAAGCCTGCGCCGTCCTACTTCGTAATTTTCTGAAGATTAAACAATCTTTTATTTCGTTTTGTTCCTCAGCCATTAACGTTGGAAACGCTCGTGGTCAAAAACTTTGCATTCTATCATAACATCCTTGCGAGACCAGAAGGGAGAAACGCTCCAGGGAATGGTCAGCTGTTGTGGCAAATTTCGAAACAGCCGCTGCTTCATGGGCCGTGGCTAATTCGCAAACAGTTCCTATGTTTGCAAAACAGAACTTTTACGTTCTGGGATTATCCCGTACATTGTACTAAATTCAATGTTGTGACGGTTACAAAAAATGTAAGTTTCGCAAAGAACAGTTATCCAAAGAGGGCGCCGTAACCAACAAAAGTGCGCCAAAATCAAGTGGCTAGCGTCGCTCATGTTTAAACCTTTGCTCGATCTCTGGGGGCCTATCCCTAAAGGCCTCTGTTAAGCGCCGTATCATCAAGTGAATTTCCTACATTTTCTGCATTTATATGTGTATGACTAACTGCTATGCCAAACAATGGCAACTAGCTCCGCTCCGTGGGAGAGATGTTGTTTAGATTGATTTGTCCGCCTAAAGTTTGCGCCTGTATTGTAATTAACTCTAGGGTCCCCGTGTGGCATTATTGACCCTCGGAGCCCTTCGCCCTATACGTAGACCTCTAATTTAATCCCGAGAGCGCTCTGAACCCCCTTAGTATGAAACGCCCATATTTCCCCGAAGTCAGATTCAGTCTTTTCTGATGCCGTCAAACTGTTTAAGGAAAATATGTTTGAATTGTACAGTATTAATAAAAATTGAATGCAGCCTCTGTAGAATGCGACAAACCCTGCACTCCCCCCAGCGTCGCAATGAAATTATGTTTTTTGCAAGTTTCTAAGTGCCAGAAGCTCGTTTCCTTTTTTTTGACCACTACCTAAGTACGTAAGAAAGCTGGTTACGAAATAAATTCGAAGGTTACCGTCTGTGAAATTAGAAAGAATGTTAACATTTAACAACGGCTTAGGCAGTCATTTTTATGACAGGCTACGATTACGTGTTGTTGTTTAGTCGCAAATGATCTGTGTGTGAATTTTTTGGCACTACTTCTTAATTCAAATCCTTAGTAATATCTATGTAATGCAGTGTTCGAGATTCAAAACCTAAGAATTTTAGAATCCATTCTCGTTAATGCTCAGCAAAAATGCTTTGAATCAATTTTTCCTCTAAGCCTACTTGCTCAGGCTTTCGAGAGATGGTTAAAGTATATCTCTTTGCCGACGTACTGTTACATTCTTACCATTTCCAAGAGACGTCCCAGAAACTAGAGCTGTCTAAAAGACTCTACTAGCACTATCCCCTCAAAAGGCTATCATTTTACATAACTAAGGTAGATTCACTGATCGAATATTGCAGACCACAAGTTCATCATCTGACCACCACTGTTTCGCTGATTTCATCTTGTGCCCGCTTGATCTTCGCATAGTATGTTCACCACCTAGTTTTGGTTTAATTAGGCAACAGGGTATTTCCCCCATACGTTGGTAATACCCCACAAAAAGTGCTTCGCATCGCAGTCATCCTTCACGACCTGGAAATTCTGCCGTACGCAATAGAAACGACAAAAATGACGGCCAATTTTTAGGCTGTTTCCCAATTTTGCGTTTACATTGAGAACCGAAAGGTTTGCTGTCGTTCAACGTACACTGTTTCTTGTGTATTCAGTGTTTGACGTGGCTTTCTATATTCGGTAGGCGTACATCAATCACACGGGCTAAACCGAAACTGCGTCATTAACTATTCTGCCTTTCGTAGCTGCTGTTGCTGATTTACGTTGGCCGTGTTGTCAGTATCGGCTCGTGTTTAACGAAGTATTTGTATGGCATTCGTTGCATCGTTAATTAAAGACTATGTTTCAATACCGTCGTCCACTCCATATACGAAGAGGACCCCTGCAACGACGGAGCAGAAATTTTATGGACAAAAAATATAATGTTTTCCGCTCAATTTTAGATAATTGATTCGTCCGTTGAAATAATAAACTGTTAATTCAATTTTGGCCGATCCGCTGTTTGGGTGTTTGTTTCGATTTGACTTGTGCTTAATTGTGCATCGATAGTCGATAGGAATACGCACGTAAACGCAAACGTACAGTCTTCAGTGTTACAACAGTCGAGTGAAACACTTCTGCAATCAAGAAAAAAAGAAAATCAAGACACGACAGCATTGGTGTGGTCAGTAAACGTTCGTCGACCGCAGGCTGCCTCGTCGTCTGCTCCATATAGAGTTGGCAAGCAGACCACGCCAGCATTGGCAGACACAATAGTCAGCTCGAATAACCGCTTACCTCAACAGCCAGATATGCAGCACCTTAAGCAACTCAGCAAACCATTCATCGGGGGAGGCAAACAAAAGGATAAGTGAGTCTCTATGTCGAGGCATGGCCTAGGCTTTGAAATAAGCACACAAGCATTTTGTTTACCTTGTCTTTGCTTGTTTACTAATCGTCTTTTTGTTGTTCCGTCTGCTGTTGTAGTCTCCCTGAATGTTCAATTATTGTAAATAGTCTACTACGAACATATCTCAGATCGCGAGCTTCATCTGTGAGGCTGCGTCGATCCTCAGACGATGTGTGAAGATCTGCTAAGTTGTCGAATACGTAGGAATGGTCTCCAATTGCTTATCAACTGCAATATACTGAAACAGGTTTCACGAAAAAGTAGTCTGTATCGCTTAGTTCAATTTAATCTGCTTCTCAAGAACACTGGCCTTCTATGAGACGCTCAAACGTCAGATAGGTACGTGCATATTGTCCTCTGTAGCAAAGCATCCTAAGTCAAATCTCTCTTTATCTTTGAAAAAATAATCTTTAAAGTTCTCTACCTTTGCCTTTGTTTTTTCTTTATGACACTCTAGACGGTAAATGCTGTCTTCTGATTTCTTTTAACAAAACAAAATGGCCTGAAGTGTAAAGGTCCTAATTTAATACGCCCCTAGGAAACTTGACTGAGTTGTACAACGGCGACGAATACGCCTTTTATGTCACTGATTTGCTGCGCTGAAAGTTGATTTTTGCCTTTTGTCTGATGATCTTGTTATTATTAATAGTGGCCATAAACTCAGGGAATCACTTTATACTGTATCACAAAATCTGGCTTGAAACTTTGAGTCGTTTTTCTTCACAAGTTTCGCAATTTTACGAAGAAGTTTTCCGAGTTTGTTCAGTTATTTCTAATATATATATATATATGTTCTCTTTAACTTCTATAATTAAACAAAAACAAAGGGGTGCATGTCACACAATTAATAAAAAAGAAAACTCGATTCACTATGGAGAAAAGTTTCTAAGTTTTTTTTTAAATGTAATTATTACTTATTGTACCGTCGGAGTCACAGAATGAAACATGCAACTAAGCAGTACAGTCACGAGATGACCCATTAAAGTATTCAAAAAAAAAAAAAACATAGAAACGCGTTCTTTTCAATTAGAGCCGTTTAAAACGATAATGATCTACAAGTAAGCATTGATTGCTATTGCTGCATGAATCGGCAATCGTACATTCATACTATATGTTCAAATACCTCATGTAATAGCATTTATTTTAAGTATAAAATTAATTTGCCTCATATCGTACTAATTGTGTGTTAACGCTGGTATCCACCAATTGTATGTATAATTTAGATGGATAAGTTAAGCAACTTATCATCAAAAAAGCTACTACCAACGCAGATTTGCATTTGGGGGAAGAAGGCGTAGGGGGTTAATAAGTAGCGTAGCGCATTCGTAAAGGGTTTGCTTTTGTATTGAACAACGACATGATGAAGGAGGGAAAAATGCTTACGGTAAGCTACATGGAAGTGCGCAAAACTTTGGATTATGGGTGATATCTTCTTTATGGGAGGAACACAGCCTAACCTGTACAGTTTCTACCACAAAATCGTAAAGATATGCTTGGCGGTCGGGAATCACCCGATCCTGGCTATACGTAATGACGAGCAAGTCTCGTAGAAATCTGCCGTTTAAAGACACTATTGCATCATCTTACTTTTCCTCCTTCCCGCTTAGAAGTTCGTTGGTGAGGTGATGAATCATCCAGAGAAGCGTGCTTAGCTTGATGGCCTTCTGGATTAGATGCAAAAGGGAATTGGAGCGCAATGGCTGGCCTAATAAATCAACTATGCAAAACTCAAGGACCCCAAGGCCACTGATAGTCGATTCTTTTGCAGCAGTGTTCACTGCGAAAGCAGGTCAGTAAGAATGCTGAGAGGGGCAAATATTGCTTAGCCTAAGGGGTCCCGCAAGGTTCGGGCATAGCTGGACATAGGGTGTTAGTCGTTTTTGGGGTTGCCGTAGAAGGGCCAGACGACGTTTTGGGCGGTGGAGAGTCTAAAGAGGTCTAGTATCGTCGTCGAGCATTCCTGAGCCGGTCTGACAAATCTATGAGGGACCTAGAGTCCATCTGGGTGTTACAGGTATCCATACGTGACTGCTCTTCGGTTACAGGCTAAGCCTCAAGTGAAGACTGCCATCTGTCGGATGAACCGGAAAAGTTGGCACATATTAAGATAAAAAGTGGGAAAAACGGTAGGGGGAGGCCGTTTATATGAAATAGACTTACTAAAGTATGATGGCAATGTATCTAGGCAGACGTCTTCCGAGCAAATTCAATTGTTGCCCTGTTCGCCGCGTATCAAGCCGGATACTAGCTCTACTGGACAACTGAACAAATCCGGTTTCTCCGCACCAACAACCGGCGCCACAACGCTCAGATAGTCAGACTGACGAAAGAAATTGCATAATAAGCAATTTCGCAAAGGCGCAAAGGAGCGCAAAGGCCAAGCATGGAGCAGTAGGCAATGTTTATGTTGTAGAGCAAGGAAGCCCCTTGGCAGGTTTGAAGTGGCCTGACGCGTACTGAATGGGACCAACGCCTTTGTATCTCTGCCTTAAAAGATTCAATTGCAGAAAACATTTGCCTTACTCTGGTGTTTGATAACGACGCATATATTCTTATACGGTATCGGGTTATTCAAATATATATATATATTCAACTATATAAATCTAAGGAGTTGAACTGGATTAAGCCAGAGAGAAACAGTCCGTATAATCTCATCACTGTTGTTCTTTTCAAAATCCGTTGGGCTTTGCTTTCATGTTAGGTACATACATCACTATCACATGTAGTTGTGTTATAATGGCGACAACGATAAGTGTAACGTTCAAAATCCAAATGACTGAATGACGATAGTAGGGTAATTTTTAAGCATGATGCCATCCTGTTTATCTTGAAGATGTAAGTTTGGAAAGCATCGAAATGAAATTTTGACAAGTAATCATATCTATCGTTTTCATTTTCGATATGCGATGATTGTGTCTTCAAGTATGCCTTTAAGTTAAACGTTGGGTTTGTGTATTAACGTGAAAAAGTTATCTGTTGTTTTGGAAAATTTACATTTTTTAAGAGCGATTCTTGCCTTCTTCGTATCGAATCACCTTTGAATACTTGGATGTTTTGATATAATTCACAAAATACCATCCAAATACAGGTGAACGGTGAAATGGGTCGGTGGAACTTCTAGTGCGTAGCTCAAATGAATACACGTAAATTTAGTTTCTCGTGCGTCTGCGCGAACCTATTCATGATTAGCTGGAAAAAAAAACGTAATTATAATTTTGACGTTGCGTGTAAAGATTAGATGACGACTATGGTCAAAATGTTCATATAAAAAAAATGTCCGTATAAATTATATCTCGATCTATTTCAGAGACGATATGATATCGCTATATAAGCCCGTTTCGCATTTTGGCAGCATTACTCGACTATCACAAACATCATGCTACAGGCTATAAATTTAAAACAAGTCTAGTTTCAACAAACAATCGATATATGTTGCTTGTAGCAATGAGCGTAAAATTAATGTACCTTCACGTCTGGTAAGGAATTACTGGAAGGAATAATGAGAACTGAATTTGATCATCTTTCGCCACTATACACAATGTGGTAAATAAGTAAATTTTTTCATTTATGAATTGACGTCTGGAACGTAAATTACGGATAGTTATAATTGTACTGGAGTAGAGTTCGAAGAAAAACCGCAACGAACAACAGACCGCCAATTGAAAACCTAAAGAACTTCGAACTTTATTGGCCAAGAAACTTTAGCATACGTATTATAGACATACATACATTTCTATAGCTGGTATATTTTATAGGACCATAAATTTTGGCTGTTACAATTGGCCACATCAGGTTCTTATGGCTAGGCCAAGCATCTAACTAACTAATAATGTGTCTCTTTCATAAATCATATAATAGCAGCTTCTAAAGTTCATAATTGCTCTCTGGCTGACCATTTCCCTAAGCTGGTTACTGCCTGAGCTATGCAGGATGTGGGTGGTAAAAAAGAC
>NW_019213945.1:0-17072 GCF_002532875.2 Varroa jacobsoni | reverse complement strand
ACAGTAAAAGATATCTAGACAAAGAAACAGTGACTATAACAGAGAAATACCTGCATGAACGATTCCGATTAGTGGACTACTTTTGATATCTTCCTAACGCATGTAGGATACGTTCAGCTGATAGCTGAAGCTATGTCATGTCTTCCGTGTAAAAAGAATCTCTGAATTTCCTAAATAATTCACTGATGCTATTTGTCACAATCATTGGTGGCAATGCAATGTTAGACACAGGGCACATATGCTCCGCTGAAAGTAAAGGATTAGAATGCCAATCCATGTGTAGAAATGAAAAGTCTTCTCGGAAATATATAATCTCACATATTGAATCCCTTTTAGACTAGTCGATCTATCTACAGCTCCAAATTCAGCTAACCGAAAGGAACTCCTGAGCGAGTTGGGTTGTCCGTTGTTACACCTGGATGTCAGGCAATACAGTATTGCCTAGGGCTGAAGTGTGGCCTAATTTACTAGGCGTAAACTATTCAGCAGCAGCTGTGAGGATTGCCCTAGGCACCCAGACGAAGGCCGTCGACATTTTGTCATGTGACTTACAAGTAAGTCACCTTAAGAGTTCAGTGACAAAAAAAATAAATAGCAAAGGATCTCTAGGAAAAGAAACGGTACACGCCTTCTTGAAAAAGCTATTGGTATCTTGGACAAGGATGTCGGTCAGGGAATTAAAATAAAAACGTTCAGCTTAGATAGAATGGCTGGAATAGATTACTTACGTCAAAAGGCATGTGAAGATTCTGCTAATGTGGAAATCCGTTTGTCAGCTTTACATGAGAAAACGTGGTCCCATCTGATGACTTAGGCAAACGCTACGGCTAAATGATCGAACTCAATATGTTTGAGTGGATGGTTAGCATATGGTATAGGCTTTAAAAGACTGCTCATTTCTTATACAAGTTAGCAATGGTACAATTCTTAAGAAGTTAGAACATTGTAGGACGCATACTTGCCAGATACCGTCTAAAGGCCTGAAACGCTGATTATATTTCGATAGTTTTGCGTGAAGCACGTTCCTTTCTTGACTAATGGCGAGTGCTCGACGGCGTTAAATTGTAACTGTTAGCTCAGAAGCCAAAGGGAACCATAATCGAGTAAGAAGTAGGTGTATAATCATGCAAGCCACGTTTTTGCCTTCCCTTAGTTGAGAGATATCATTGAAGGAATTACTCTTGAGCGAAACCGGCTGGCACGTCACATCGTCAAAGAGATCTATTTTTCTATGTTGGTAGACCTATGGCAGGCCGCTATTTCAAACTGAATTCACTTGAAGGGACGATCCTACAAAGGCAGGGCACAATAGTCGACATTTTTGGATGAAAAATATTCTGATTTCAATGAAATTTCTGAGAGATTTTTTTCCTAAACTTATGAGGAAACCATCTACGACCAGAACAACCGTTCTAAGACTTCCATTGATCCTATTCTATCCGACTACGTAGTTTTCGCACGCTACAATAGTTTCAAGTAGCATTTAATGCCTTGTCGCATGAAGGATATGTCCTAGCTTCAAATGAAACAGTAGCTATTAATGTTGTTGGATCGTTCGATCGAAACCTGAATTGATTTGTAGATTGGTTAATAACGCGGTAATATAAATCTGTTATTATTGCCATTTATATAAACATATATTTAACTAAACGTACTTACTGTTGAGACATCAATCTACGCCAAATAATCATAGATGATCTTCAAAGCAGGCTGTGCTAGCAATAATATTATAACTGTTCCATCTGTAGATTCATCGTAACCTATCGCTCAACTTTGTGTAGTAAATACACATAGAGTATTGGCTTTATTTGCCAGATTCGGCCTAGCTGTTTTCCCATAACCCATCTGTTCTCAGAGAGCAATCAATTCATCATATCTACGCCGCTTCTGATGGTGCACAAAGTTTCCAAAAGCCTTTTTATCTCACGGTCCAGGGTTACACAACAGTTCGGGTTCAATGTTAGCTAAATCTGACCATCGACGACCCCGTACAGCACCTACGAGAACATAAAAAACACCAGATGCTTAAAGAATGCCTACTAACCATATGACATGCATGTAGGTATAACTACAGGGCAGCATAGAGCCTACACAGCTGTCACCGTCATGATTCATCTGTTATCCGACAGAGCATATATTTATAGGGTCGAAAAGTATAGTCCTATCTGTGGACGCCTCTGTCTTTTCATACAATGGCTCACTCCCATAGCTCGAAGTAATTAAGCACTAGCTTTCAATAGCATGCCTCTATAAGTTAGCTAAAATCGATTATTCAATAAAATACGGTAACTTTGCTATGCTAGTTTCGGCCTCCACTGACTCTATCACTACTAGCTTTAGTCTCCGTACAGCATGTGCCAGCGCACAAATTCAAATTAGAAAGAAGGTTATGTCAGGGCCGAATATGGCACCGCGTGAGATCAGCTTGAAATGATGCGTCACCTTTTTCCGGGTAACTAAGAACTACCTTGCTGCCAGTTTTGGCTCGAGGCCTTCGTACTTAGCCTGCTGTCTTTCAAGTCTAAAACTAGGCCATGATTTTTATTGCCTGAAGTGCCACGCAACGGAGGGACTGGCGCAGCTAAGCAGGAACAAAGTCGTTACTAGTATCTTATCTTATAGACTGTTTGGCGCCTATCATATAGTTCATTCGGCCTATAAGCTCTTATCTGACACATCGCGTGAGTGGGTGGAGGTGATTCTGAATTGAGTGTGAGGCACAACTTACCACTTCAAGATATCCAGTAGGCGCTGTCTATTTCACCCTGCTTAAAGCTCTTTGGAGGTCTCCATACCACCTACTACTATGGCTTGTATGTTTCCTTCATCATTCAACGTGATAAGCGTCGCGCGAAGCAGATGAAGCTAGCTAGTTAAGCAGCCTCGACAAGGAGCGAAACCAACGATGTATCAAGCGCTTCATATATAATTAGATAACTTTTCGCAAAATCTAGAAGACGATTTTCTAATGAGGTAATTCCAACTGCGGATGACTTACGTTGTATGCAGTAATTTTTCTCTAAAGAAACCTAGATACATACGTGTAATTTACAGGTAGATAAGTTGATGTGTGCAATAGATGGCCCGAACGCTTAGGGTAAGCAGGTAACGGGCAGGACAGTGCACGACCATCTCTCAGGAGGATGGTATGTAAATTCAAAGGCTTGCATCTAGGTATTTGCCGTTGTACTATACAATTTCAGCCAATATTTTCTAACTGCATTAGTACCTACTAGATTCGTTTAATTTCTCAGACCTTTCAGCACAGACCAAACCGCATTTCGCATAAGCTTACATGAGCTTACATGATATGCTACTGTCATCATGAAAGTCATTGTCATCACGCTGAACATTGTTAAGATCACCATTCTGATGACGTATTTGTGATTTCAGCAATTTGCCGAGGTTAGTTGAAACCTTCAACTGCTTCAGTTGCCTGTGCCCTTTGTCCTTCTGTGTCAGGGAACAAAAATATTAGTAGCAGCATTAACACCCCAACGAATAAGACTCGCTGGTAGTGGTACAAGCAAAACTAACCGCAAAGCCAGACCTTTACCTACTATCGCTACTATTACTGATACTGCTGTCGCTAGTGGAGTCGAGAAGGGGCTGCACGATCGCCATTACTCCTGTAGACTGCCTGCTACACGCTAAGGAGGAGCAACGCAGGTTAACTGGGCCATCTCGGAAGATTTCCACCTTACATTATTGGCCTTGCCGCGTCCAATATCTGATGTCTGTGGTCAACGTATACGGGGAGGACACTGTACAAGCAAAGCGTGCGGACTAACAACACGTCTATCGCTTGACAGTGTGCGTGGAGGTGGGTATGCCTTTCGTAACCCCGGGGCTACTGTAGTCTATTGTGTTCATTATCAGCGTCATCAACCTAACCTAACTTAACCTTAACCAATATGCTATTATCATGATGATAGCTGTGGCCTGCCTGTCTGTCTGTCCTAGCAAACGCTTAGCGGACGACAGTGTCATCCGCCAAAGCCTGCTATCGGTTTACTTACCGCGTATGTCTCATACACCTAGCGATAGCAAAAGTCGTGGCCTCGACTGAGGCTGGCGAGTATCTCGGAATCAGCACTTGGTATCCTGTTGGCTTTATGATTGCGCCCTTGCTTTGCGTGTTTATTTGCTGTTGACTTTGCCGCTATGGATAATGCGACAGAACCTTTGTTTTGGTACCTTTAAACTTGGATATAGTGGATTTTGACTTTTTATTTCTCGATTCTTCTAGACTGTTTAAGGCGCGGTGTCAACAATGTTACCTTACAGAGCTAGAATAGCATGCCCCGTTTTCATTTTTGCAACTCAGTGCATTTCCCCTATGAGTTTGGAAGGCTGAGCTGCTCAAAAACATGTGGAGGCGCTACCACTCCTCTTGTATATGTCTCAGCGCACATATGATCTTATTGATGTTTCAGTATTGCGGACCGGCCCGAGAAGCCTCGACGTGGCTACCGAAACCAAGTAACTATTAAGTCCTTGTCGGCGTTGCTTTTTGCTGCCACTGTCAACCGGCCTTGCTCCATCAGTGCTAGTACGCGCATGGTCGGAGAGAAAATCAGGCTATGAGGCTTCTATCTTATATGTGTATGTTTTTTAGGGCCAACCGGGTACATACTAAACACACACTAAGTCAGAGATCAGTGAGCCAAACTGGCACTAAAACGTCTTCCGACTTCTAGACTGCTACTTCTCTCGATTCGTGCAGTTGCTGCTGGCGTCCAGCAATTGCAGTCTCTGCGACGCTTGGTGTGACCCTGATCTATAAGTAACAACGACTTTAGGCTAAGATCACAGCCCAGGCTCCACCAACGGTATCTCGTTTGCTTGCCACCTCTGGAGCTTCCGTTTGCCCCTCGCCCTCAGCCCCACCTAGCGTAATCTATGGTTTCCTTTGTTTTTGGGTATGCTCATCTATCCATGTCACGGTGAACCTTTACCCATGATATCGAATCGACGACTATTTTTCTGCAATGTCACCCGCTAGACTGAATGACTGGCGCGCTCATGACGGCGTGCATGGACGCCATTGGCGGACTCGTGCATGTACCCTGTTATCTCGAACGAGCTTCAGCTGAGAGAGAGAGGGTCGTGCACAGTTACGGGCGCCTTTTGGCGAAATAAAAGTGCTCTACTGAGAAATATCAGCATGCTGAGATCGCCTCGCAACTGTCTTCGATTTTATCAGTTGGGGCTGTCCAGGCGTATCATAATGCGTTACCGATCGCGAAAGACATCGGGGCTCTAGCGTTGGTTATAGCGCTAAATGCTATTGAAGAACTCAGAGACGTGGCTCGTATTGCAACCGACCTCTTGGCTGAGGTGGTTTACATAGTTCTTAGGTCGATCGACTCGCGCGAAAGTTTGAAGCTAACCGTCTGGATGGAATCCAATCTGAGTAGTTGTTGCCAATCAAAAAGGATAGTAAATATTTTTTTACTGACTAATATGAGCTTTCGTACAGTGTTACCGAAACAAAAACAAGTAAAACGGAAATGCAAGAAACATATATGATCATTCAAAAGTATATAAAAAAGGGACCTGGGCTCCAAAACAGTTCATTGTACATAGAAGTATAACAGTAATACAAAAAAAATTATTTTCTATATACCATATTTAGTAGTATTGTGTACTTGAGTCCCTTTGTGAAATGCTAGTGGAAATAGCTCCCTTACATATCCTCTGGTTCAGCGATCATCTATATTATATATCGAGAGATTTTTTTTCGCAAACAACTCATTAAACGTTTCCGATCCTCCGCTAATTGACTTCATACTCCTGCTTGCAATGGCGGTGAATAGATATCTAATACAGGAATCATATATTATCATTTTATATACAGATTTTATACGGTGCCCTCGACGACTGGTCTGAGAAAAAAATAGGTGCTCAAACAGGTACCGGCCCTGAAGTTCACAAGCCGCCAAAGACCAGTTCATAATTGAGATTCGATACAAATGATGAAGCTGTCGTTTTTCATCAAAAATATCATGAATAATAATAATAATAATAAATAATTTTGAAACCATTCAACAAAAACGTCTTTTTATATTCATTCTGTATAAGAAAAATTAAGCGTTAGATGTTTCGATGACGTCCACCTGTTTTTCTTTATCTTCTTCGCTATGAAGTATTTCGAATATAATTAAGACTTACCTAAAAACTGACCCTGAGGTATTTTTGGCAACCTGCATTGAATCAATCTTGAGTCTGGTGCATAGTCTAGTTTCCTGATATAGAGATCTTTTTAAAGCCTTTGTAGTTCCGAATTTCAGAAATGCAAAAAACATTTGTTTTTACTTTATTTGCTTCATAAAAATGATGTACATAGGCATCATATACAAATTGTCTAAAGATGTGACTAAAGTTCAGTTCACTTCTTCTAACACAGTGTAACTTGCAAAATACGCGCATGGAGCGCGTTGAAGTTGCCCAAAGTTAACTATGTTTAATAACATATACAGATAGTCTCTATGTTTCGAGTTTTACATCAGGTTGGGCTGCTAAGCACTGCATTAGGTATTCCGTATGTATATTATCTGTACGGCAATATGGCGTCATCGCTGGTTTCATTCTATAACTTTGGAAATATTATTATTCTCGCTGCTAGCGTGGAAAAAGAAAAAAATAAGTACACAGATGTTCAGACTAAGATTTCAACGTACACTGATAAACGGTAGATAGCATTATCCAATGAAATGGCCGACCGGTATTTCGCACCCTGTGTCGCATCTCATTCTATAGACATGACCTTTATAATTGTTAAATCATTCTCTAGACATCTCTGCCTATAATAGCGAATGCAATACATTCAGTAAACACAATTTACTCTTTCTCGCGTAACACTCCTCAGATGCCTAACAGGTAATGTTTCTACTATATCTTGTTCATCTTTTGCTTTGACGCTCTGCCGAGCTGACGAAGGCTGATTTGCCTGTGAGCTGGTCAGCGACACTTGCTTTGCCTATTTTCCCCTTCCTTTCACACCTGATGACTTTGTGGGGCCATTTGACAGGGTAATACGATTCTGACTGGCAAGGCTCGTCCCTCCGCTACTTGTACGCTTGCTACTGCTACTACTGTCGCCGATGATCTTTTCTGAGGTACAGCTCTGTGGGGGGAAGGGGGGATCCGACAGTATTCATAGGTACCCCTGACGTCATGGCTCCTTCTCCTTTCTCTTAATTTTTCCGTCGTACTTTTTATTTACATCGGACAAAGCTGTCTTCCTTGATGACGAGGAGAGGACAATATGAACTTCATTAAACTAGCCGAACCGTCATTACACATAATAGATTTCCATCCAAGACATTTCCCTCATTAGTTCAAGTGAAAATCATCTGTCTTCGAAGTGGTCACAAGCACAACGAGCATACAGTGTAGTTGTCTTGTGTAAATAATTGTTTTGTATGAGTAATTGTCTAGAAATTAAACTATATAAAGTTTTCCGTAACATAACGGATAACATAATTGTTAGGTTAATAAAAATTCCAATTATGACCTTGTGTCTCGGATATAGGTGGTCTTATACGTCTGGCTTTTTGTCATCAGCCTTACGTTTATTTGTCGACCCTATGACTGAATTGCGCCGAAAGATTTCGGGAAAGACTTGCGATCTTGTACTTCTATTATATATACAACAGCCCAATGGGTCATTACTATCTAACGAGTAGATGCTACTGAATCAGAGCAAAATCGGCGCTTTGGCAAGGTTGAGGCCTTTGCCAATAGGGATTGAATCTTAAGCCACTTAGGGAAAAATCATTATAAACTGCTATTCATTTTGCTAACAGCAAAAGGAAACCCGCCAGTGTCAATGGAGCGGGCAACATTTTAAGGGCAAACGATCAGAGATCGTCGTGGGATAGCTGAATTCGTTCTTGTTTTTATAGGGAAGACAGCCTTTGAGTGATGTCTCACAATAGATCTCATAAGGCTATCCAGAATTATGCCAGGTTCGACTAGTACTCTTATCTTACAACAATATCCAACCTCCAACAACAGCAGCAGCTGCTTCCGTTACTAGACACGTCGCGTCCCGTTACATGTGGGAATCAATATCGTTTATATTTGTCTTTGAATGGTCTAATATGACTAACAAATGAACCTACGTAGTTTTCGATACAAATTAATATATGTGCAAAATTTGCATACTGTTATAACAAATACAATCGCACAAATTAATGCAAGTGTATATATATATGACAAGTTTTTATCTGCCAACAAAAATACCAAGTTCCCTTTACGTCGGTACACGAAGAGAACGCTTTATTTTAAACGAGTTCTGTCTGTCGATGTCCAGCCAAGCTCTCATATTTATCGGGTTCGTGATGATGCTTCCGTGTGGTCCTTCGGTGATTGGTCGCCCAAATACCCGCCCTTACTCCGCACGTAAAGCGGTCGGCTTCAGAACGTTTGAACCAGCCTGGCGCGGCCTAAACCGATGCGTCCATCCGTTCCGACCCTAAGCTGTGACCTGTTCATTTTAAAACGCCTTACACATCTAAGGGAAAGGACACATTAGAGCAGTATTTTACTGACGGAATATGCGGGGCGTGGGTTCAAAGATCAGGTATGCATCGGGTCAATGATGGCCCGTACCCGTGGTAGCTTTCGCTGCATCGCAAACAGTCTAAAGCTGGTCTCATGAAGGATGCACGTCTTAAAGTGGCACCGGCATTATTCAGCGTCTTCGGGAGCGGACGGCGCGCCCGAGCTCTCTCAATTCGGAGACACCCAATGTAAACCATGCTTGAGCCAGCTGCTTTCTATGGCTAAAGGAAACCGTGGCAAAAACAGAGCGCAAGCGATTCTTTTTCAAACGAATTAGGTGGGGCTTTATTATGGCCCAAAAGGCTTGCAACAGCCATATTAAAAAGGAGGCTACCTATCTTTGCTTATGTTGAGTATCCATGGATATAAGAACTACAGGCTAGCAGTTCTGCAATCATAGAGGCCAGTGCATTAGTTATTCGGTATGGATTCATGTAAACACTAGAAGATGTAGACGCTGCATCTAGATCGTCTCTGCCCTAGTGACTGTAGATACAGTGGACGCGAACACCGCTATTGTTAGAAAATAACCCGCTTTTTATAGAGCGTTAGCATAAGATACCGGCATTGTGCTACGTTGTCAATTACTATTTAGTGTCTGTGAGAATTGTGGAATGATCTTAGAAAATCCGTATTTCTACAGGCACAACAGAGCCAGTCACACACAAAAACAAGCAGAAAATTTTTATAAATCTGTCGTTTTTTAGCGGTAACACTTTTAATATTGAAAACTTTGATCACAGTCACACATGCTAGCGATAAACACAATCGACATTTCAAAAAATCTTACGTTACCAGGAAGCTGTGGCCTACTGGGCCTCGCTTAGGCGAGTCATTCCGTCGGCGGGATCTATTTCTACCGTCCTAAGCTGTTCGCTGTATTGGCGAGATTCGGCAAAACGCTGAGGACGTTATCGTTTTAATCGAAAGGCATACGAAAGCGGTGCAGCTCAGCTCGAGTCGATTTTAATTTTCCGTTTGAACATTGCAAACAAGTCACCTTTTCATGGCCGAAATACGTCTCAGCTCGTTTCAACGGGGCCGTGTCCTTCGTTTCGGCCGTGTTCTTACGAGCAATTTTTTTCCAATAGAGGCAGCAGTCAAGACCGTAAATGAAGAAGAGGACGAAATCATACAGATTCTGCAGCCCGAGGCAATATCTAACGGTTTAAATGCCATATGCAAAACACAGATACTTTGGCTGGCCATGATGTTTGCAAGTAATTCGTCCCTATGCCCGAAAGTTCTGCGGAAATCGGCACCAGGAAAGCCCGTTTCCCAATAGACCCAGCCTCTTCAGACTGTTCATATTTGTGGACGATTTCATGCACTGCGAATTTGCGTCAATTGATAAGCATTGGTGCTTGCGAGCATTTTAAAAGAGCTATGTTTCATTTTTAGAAAACTCCCCTTTTAGCGCATAGATCAAGCAATCACGCTCCAGGAATTTTTCGAGTAGTTGTTAAATCTCTGTATCGTGCGCTTGGATCACGGACGGAGCGTCCCTGTCGGACTCCAGCTAATCATGTTTCTCGTCCTAATATAATTTTAGTTGTAATATTCTAACGGGGGCCTAAAAAGCGGGAGAAAATAGTACTTTAAGGTAAAACATATGATTCATACCAACTTACCCTAACCCAACTGTTAACTTAGGGATAGCCACGAGTTAGATATGGTGTCATAGCATTTATACATTCTTATATCCAACGCACTTGCCACTGCATACCATGAATATGGGAAAAGAGATTCTTACTGTCGTTTGAACAGGTTTTACTACCAGAGCCCTATAGAATGCTACTAAAGCACAACGTTCGAAATAGACAAAGTGAACAGAAAGGGTAGTCAAACCTAATAAACTACAATTGGCTTACATTGCTTAATGTGGGCGCTATTTGAAAATTGAAATACGTAACGAAAAATTCACAGTTGTGTAACAGACACGGAGTCTAAAATGACATCTGTCATTCAGGACATAATAAAGTCCTCTACTTTACACAGGCGTGTGTCGTTCCAATGTAGGGCCGACTCGAGCTGCACCTTATAGGTGAATAGAGGGCCAACCTTTGAGTCAACTTGGAGCCATTTTACCGTCGACGCTACGGAAACAATTAATTTCACAATCGACTAACACTGGAAAGGAAGGACACGAAAAAAAACAATTTTCAGTTAATAGCGTAATTAACGTCGTGTTATCTTTTGTTGGGACTATTAATTTCTTTAATACGTAAGAATTGTATCAATTTCATAGCCGCTTGCAGGATATCTATTACGTCATGTTTTGTTCGGAACAGACAAACAATACCCAAGCTCACCACAACAATCTGCCTTGCGTACTCCCTTTTGAATTTTGCAGGAAGTCATGCTCGAATTGTAAGTGTCCTCGCGAGTCACACGATATTTACAATGAGGAGAATGTGTCATCAAAAGAGCGCCTCGGTATTAAAACGAACGCCGACAAGAAATGCGACCATTCAAGCGCGCTCTCGCCTGACCTCTCCAACTCTGCCAAGGATAGGACTTTGTCCCACGCCCACCCTCGCGCCCAGGGCTACTCCTGGGTACCCCCAGGATTGCCTGCTGACAAGGTGGGATGGTATACGCATGTAAACCATTAAAAAGAAGAGCAAGTTTCTTATTCGTTCTGTTGTTGTATTACTTTGTTAATGTAGTTTTAACAACATTAAATGGTAGTTTAATACTGGTCGTCGGCATCTTTTCACACTCATCTATGCATTGTCAATAATAGTAACGAAATGCTAAAGGCTCAGCGTTTCAACAAATTAAGCTTTCTCGTCTTCAAGAAACAGAAACCTAAATGGCAAGCATTGATTTTTAGCACTAAATAACATACGTGTCTCTCATAACTCCCAGTCGACCTACAGCTGTACATTCCCAAATGTTGCAAAATATTTCATGTATATATTTATCAGTCTTCGTCTGGTGACTGTCCGCAATTTAGAAAGCATTCAAGATTTTCAACTCACTAGATAACCAAAAACTCGCAGGGTCAGGTCAGGAAATTCGGCCAGTTATCCTCAGTCCTTCCCATGCGTTTTATGTCCAAGTAGATCGACAGATATTTCCGCGAGCTCCCGAATCACAAAGTACCAAAGGCGAGTTCACCAGGCGAGAAGTACCGCGACAAACAGCTAATCCTCCAGTTACCGAAACAGGACCTGGCGTTGCCGTATTGTAAATTCCTCGAAAAGGAGCACCATAAGGCATTCGAAGATTTCGTCAACACGCGCAATGAGTGTGCACTCGATATCGGCTTCGTCTGCGAGGCGCTCGACGCTCCCGTTGTAAGTCTCAACATGTAGCCAGGCGCTACATATCCAAAATCCAGTAACGATGTTCTTGATAATATTGTTATACGACCACTGTAACAATCATAGTAGGTATTTACAAAGTAGAATCATTTCTACGCATGATTTAGGCTTGAAGAGCTCGACACCAATACCTAGTTTGGGGGTGGCAAATGTTGAAGCCATGATCAGACTCAACTTTACTACACATGGACAGAACATTCCGGAAAAAGAATAGCTTTTAATGCATATCTCGGCTGCCTTATTGTGAGATTAAATCGTCGGGATATTCTTTCTCTTCGGATTAGCGTTATGGACCTGCTTTACTAAGAGAAATAGAGTCGGAGTGGATCTCACTGACTCTGTTTAGAATTCCCTGCAGTTTAACAAACCTGTAGACAGGTATAACAATCGTACAAGCAGCTATTAACTCAAACATTTGTTTCCTTTTATCCAATTAAAAGTATGTCGGAACTCAGAAAATGTTTTGTTCGTCTACACGTTTTTTATCATCTACAGTGAAAGATCTTCGTAACTTCCATCAATCCTATCACACTCTATATCAATCCTATGACACTAACTCGTCATCTGAAAAGATGATTAAAGATTAAGGAGATTCTATAATCCAACAGGAGTGAACTTATACTCTCCCATTTTAAAAGGTCATCCATTAAAGAACCACGCTGACAGCTCGTGAACGGGCCAGAGTCTAGGTATCCAAACCTAGCTCCCGGTTCTGCTCACGTGGACACACCGCAATGATGTTTTTGACGTCGTTATCGTGATCGTCCCCCGGCCATTTCTCCTGCGTCGTTATCACCACTACGATTAGGTTTTCATAGTTCTCCTTTTTTTAAAGCCCCTGGTAAATGTCTAGCAAATGTTTGGTGTTTCACGGCGTCCTTTTGATATTCGCCGTTGTCAGCTATCAGGACATGCCGTACGTGCCATGAATTATTCACGCGTGTACTGTATCAGCATGGACTTTCACTGAAACCAGTTTCGTTTTACGGTACGTTCGCTGGTTGGTTACATCTACTTGTTGATGTAAATGAACATGCACTCTGAGCGGCATATTCGCTCCCGTTACTATAAAATTAGATGATTTCGTCTGCTTAATCCTTCCATGTTGTGCCTTTAAGTATAGTTTTACAGAGAATGCAGCATATATGGAAAGGGTCTATTTTTTGACACTGGACATATAATTATACTACGTCTATAGTAACTGTAGAATAACTGACTGCCCAGCGTCAATGATGGCTGGTTAGCCGTCGGGCCAGAACTTCCATTAGACTGAATAATAAATCTATTATAGCCACAGGCTGTATTGTACGACGATTATTGTTGCTGGTAGTCATTTTGGTGCCGGGTAAACGCGGATCATTGACGTGTCGCTAGTATCGACAGATATATATGAAATGTACAGATTTCTATGCTAAAAAAGCTATCTAAAAAACGTCACCGTTGTCCATAAGCCCGATCCATATAACGGGTCGTGTGTTATATTTTGTACATTGAATGCGTCGAATGTGAGCAGGCAAAGAAACATAATGAAATTTGCAGTTGCTATTCAGAAGGTACTGCGTGATCAGGAATCGACTCAAACTGGAAAGGTCACTCGATAGAGCATGAACCCAGGAAACACTATAGGAAACACCCAGACCGAGACCACTTGAGCTCGATCGCAAGTCGAGGGATTATGCTGAGCATAGCTTTCCTCGATCCGGACCTTCTCCCTTCGGAGCTGCTCTGATTTATACGGTAACTTGATCTCTGAACCAGTCGTCGCTAGTAGAGACACTAGCGCCCACGTCAACCGTCCTGGGACAACAACCTGAAACTCCAGTAGCCAATATACAGCTAACCTTTGACGCCGCTGTCAGCTGTATCAATGCACACGAAGGCCGAGGTTTTGCTCCTGATCAAATACCGCTATAAGGGTACCCATACATATTTGCTAACGCGTGAGGGATCTGAAAGGTACACATCGATGACCATCGTTGGCGTCCGAATACGATTTTGTATCAGGCCAACATGCCAGCAGGAAAAGCTAAAGCATCGATAAAGAATATCCTGCTCTCGAGAACGATAAAAGACTCTACGTGAGAATAACATCCTGAAGAGCACACCTTCGCGACAGAGTATATATGCCAGTTGTAGGTGGTAGAGTATCATACAAAGCTACAATAAAAATGGAGACAGATGTACAGTCATAGCATTCACTATAGAGACATAAGGTATTAGTGTAAGGTATATCAATATTATAGATAATATTAATATAGGCACTTTGAGGTAGTTCGTTTAGTTAATCTGTTTTAGTTACGAATAAAGCAAAGTTGTTCAAAAATAGTGCCAAATATAACATATATTGAACAATTTCTTTGTCGATTGTTCTAGAATAACATCATTTTTATTCCTGCTATTTGCAACCCCCCCCCCCCCGGAGGACATTTGGCGTAAAGCTTGGATCATTACACGAAGTCACGGATCTCTTTGAATCTTAGAGAACTTTTTTCTCGACCTATCACTCGATTCAACATCTGTCATTCTAAAGCAAGTGGGTTAATTAACTGTGGGTTTTCGATTTAATTTCCACACTTATAAATAAATATTATTAACTATAAATAAATATAAAATAGCAATCCAGCTACATTGATTCAGTCATGTTTCACTTTTGGTGTCAAAACTCTTCTTTTAATTGGTAACCTTTAATATCCACTCGGATCGATTATGCCATTGTTACACCTTTTGTGTAAAAAATTTCTGTTTTTGAATTTGTGTCTTCTAATATTGGGTAATTATAAACGAACTGCACTATACAGGGGGAAAAATGACGAATTATCGGAATTACGTAGAGGTATAAAATGGTCATTTGTAGGATAAAGATGAAAGACATCAAATTCAAAGGGGTATTTTGTTTTTGTGCTTATCCTGAACCATATCTTATAGTTATATCTTGGTATAGTAAATTGCGTTATGTAGTTGAAGATTTAATAGCAAAGGGCTGCTAATATCGACTGTGTTCCCATGCTCAATGGGTGTTCCATGTGTTAATATATGAGGATACTATTGATTCTGTTTATAATGATCTGACTATATTTAGGACTGCCGACGATGTGGAGGCATTTTGCCCGCCGGGCAACTCGGAGTGATCGCACCAAAGTTCGGCGAACAGGTAATGCCACATTTGCTAAGATGTTCATAGCATTTCAATAATTTTTACTACATACTATGTATAAATATATCTAACAAGTACAAGTATAACAAAAGGAGTTAATGTTAATATACTGCGTGTTGCAGTTGGTTTTGGTGTATCGTATAGAGATCCGTAACATATCTGCCGTTATGTATCTATTCAATACGAAATACACCAGCGCCACTCATAAAACACTCGTGTTTCTCTTGAATGCCGCCAGGTGGCTTGGCACAGCGCCTGTTTCGCTTGCGACACTTGTCATGAGCTACTCGTCGATCTCACGTATTGTATGAAGGACGGTCGAATCTTCTGCGAAAGACATTATGCGGAACAAATTAAGCCACGATGCGCCGCATGTGACGAGGTGAGTGCGAATTTATCAATGATTTTCATACAGCAGGGACAAATTTTTCCACACTGTTCAGATATTACAGAAGATAAATGGAGCGTCTGCAGAACGTCTAGTAGGGTCTTCAAAAAAAAAAAAGAAATTTACAGGGGCGCCACATTGTTTAGACGGTGACTAGTGGTTACAAAGCTAACGATGTTCGAAAACCTCTTAAATCTAACTAATTCTCCATATTAGTAGACGTACTTCAATTTGTCATACAATGCTCTTGAAGGCAACGAGAAATAAATAGGACGGTATATCCTGGATCAAAGACCAGTGATCAAAGGGAAGTTAGTTTTACTTTTAACTTATTTTTTTTATGGAAGGAGCCCAAACGGCTTCAAAGTAAAACTTTTGGAACCTTTCTAAAAACCTCATGAACAGGACGACTCTAGCCGATCGATCGAATTTTTTCGCTCACCCATTGTCCGTCTTTACAGATGTAAATATATTATGTGTTTCAATCAAAATTTGTCAAAAGATATAGTCCAGCATTAGCTGCCTAACTATTCCATCACGATTACAGTTACTTAACTTTTGTTGATCAGCGAACTTTACGAAAAGGATAGGCCAACCTTTGTTTTAGACACCTGGGTACCCAGGCGTTCCTTCACCCAGTTGTCCCTTTCTCTTTCGCTGTACGCCAACGGTGTATGTGTGTGGACATACGACTAAACCATCATAACCTTCGGATTGCTTTATCCATAACGTCAATAACGACAACGACGAGAAAACAGCAGCAGGCAGCGCCGTATGTTCCTTACCGTCTGGTCACGTACCTGTGTGGAGGTAACAGTGATAGTCCCGTTATCACCCGAGGTATTTGGGTGAAGAAGGGTGTGTTATCTGGCAGCGGTGGTGGACATCCTCGCTCGGTCGCTTGTCATCAGCTTGTTGCGGACGTTGTCTGCAGTCTCAGCTTGTTTGGAGGAACGGAAGTGACAACAGGACTGGCCTGTCGTCTACTGTTGCAAGACTACTCGTGGCGTATTCTGCGTCGCCTAACACGAACCATAATGAGAACGAGAAAAGGACTGCGCACGCCTCACTGCCGCTCCCGCGACAACGATGAGGGTGGCAACGGGTGCACGCTCTTGTTGTCTAAGGCGGAACGCCCTTCTAGCCGCTCTTTTCGTCGCAAGGCATATGTTAGATGGCAAACATGGCAATGCATTTGTTGTAGTCAGTCCTGATAGGTCGTCGCGTTCAGGGCCCGGATCCATTTCCCGGACTCATCTGTGGGTTCGTTCAGCAACGTGAGGTGGTAAGCAAAAAGTCCCTACATTTCATGGAAACAGAGCAAGGGTAAAAGAGCGACTTGGAGGAAGCTGTGCGTCACATATCAACGCATTTGTATATACATATACCCAATAGCGGGAAACAGGAGGGGTTTTTGGAGAGCCTAGAGTTGGTCCGGCCGATCGGCAAACAGGTGGGGGCTTTGGCTGCTTTTAGCTAAAACGCTGGATGTGTGGGAGTCGCAGGGTTTTATTATCTGAAGAGTGACCTTCTTCATTGACCACCATATAATATGCGTACCTGTACTACGCATGTTAGTCGACGCTTTTGATGAACCCATAGGATCTACTTGGTATAAAAGATATATATA
>NW_019213944.1:94052-110104 GCF_002532875.2 Varroa jacobsoni | reverse complement strand
ATATATATAACTCGTGTGGATTGTTCCGTATTTAGGGGTATTACGTATAGATGCTTGTCGTTGTGTTTGTGTGCGTTTGGTCGTCCACTCACTCAGAAACATACATCCATATTTTTTTGAGTCGTGCATGTATTACCTATTCACGGGTATATTTATGTTCACGTCGGCTTTCTCCGTTCATATATATATATGTTGTGCAAGATTTTTTTGTCTTCAAAAGTGATTGAGACACCACATTTTATCTGTGTTAATATTTTCAAAAATGTTGGTGTCAGCATTTCTTTAAAATGCGTTTCCTACCTGCTTCACTGGATGTCACTAGAAGGTTTCGTAAGCGCAGGCCTATACATATTAGGACTGTAGTAGAAAAGGCAGTACTTTTAAATCTATTGGTTTAGAGTTGAATATGATTAATTTTTTATAGAGAAGTGTTATATGATTACGGTTCTAACTTAGTAGTTGTAGTAAACTGACATGGACACTGATCATACAACTGACAAGCACTACTCACACACTGCTTGTGAAGGAGCTCTCTTTTGGCGTTTTTCTGCGCCCCACCTTCTCTGTCTTTCCGCATTCGCGCGACCCTCCACCAGCAGTAGCAGCAGCAACATTCGCTCGCTCGTCACACACTCTGTCACTCGCTTTCCGCTTTTGCCGCTGCTTTTAGCTGTTTCACTTTCGTAAGCAGCGCTCCGTTGGCTCTCACCGCTGCTCCACCGAGCGTCGTATCACATCCACAACGATAGACAGTCGATAAGAAGCACTAGTTCTTTCTCTATTCAAGTAGCTGTTCCGCGTGCGCTTCTCAAGTCTTCTGTGTTCGCTCCCTTCTCCCTCTCTGTGCTTCTCTCTTTCCTTCTGACGTTCAGTCGTGTGACTCCAGCATTTGCCGCACGTTTACTTTGTATTTGTTGTGATACATTCACACATTCTCTTTCGCTCTTTCATTCGTGTCGTTCTTCTTCTACGAGTTGTATCTTCAGGCACCTGTGTGTTCCAGCAGCACGATCATCTATCCAGCCGTCCAGTCAGTCACTCAGTCAGCCAGACAGTCATCCTCTGTGTTGATGTATCGTCTTCGAGGACAGCTAGTGACCAAGTCGCGTCTAGTGATCTAAGCTAGTCTAGGTAGGCTTCTCTCTCTAGATCTAGTCCTAGCTTACACCTACTAATTATCAATCTATAATTTGTGGTTGTTGTTGTTGTTGTTATTGTTGTTCTTTGTAGCTGCAATTGCAGATGTAGAAGTGGAAGAAGTTGTTGTTGTTGCTGTTGTTGTTGTTGTAATTGGCTCGACATTGATTGGGTAGAGGAGCCGAAATCGAGTAAGTAGAGTTTGGTAGAGCCTTGGTAGTAGTAGAAAGTAGGTAATAGTGTTCTAGTTCTAGTAGTCATCACCTATAGTCTGTCATCTAGTCCTAGTCTAGTCCTAGTCTACCGTTAGGCAACGTCGGCCGGTGCCTGGGATGCGTACAGGAAGCTGTGGGCTCCGGCCTGCAGTAGGGCGGCCGCCGCCGCGGCTGCGTAGCTGCACTTGTGTTTCTGCAGCCATTTGGGAGCCGAGAAGGCCTGGCCGCACTTGAGGCAGTTAGACTGCAGCGGCAGGCCGGGTTGGCCGGCACCCTGTTGACCTTGGCCCGGACCTTGACCAGGACCAGCACCGCCCTGACCTTGGCCTTGACCTTGGCCTTGGCCCTGGCCAGCACCACCGCCGCCGCCGCCGCCACCACCTTGCGCCCCTTGGGCCCCGCCACGATCGCCGCCGGCACCAGCATCACCGGTACCTGCGCCGAAAGCGGCCGAACCGCCGCCCGCACCGCTGCCCTGCGCTTGACCTTGGGGCGCACCAGTGGCAGCGCCAGCTCCCCCTTGCGCTTGCCCCTGGCCTTGCCCTTGCGCGTGGCTCGGCTGCGGGTGGCTGGGCTTGCGCGGTTTGCGCGGCTGCGACGCGCCCCCTGCTCCCGCCACGGCGGGCAGTGCCGCGCCCATATGCACCGTCAGCATGTGATCGGCCAATTTCTCTTTTTTGTGGAAGCCCATCCCACAGTTGGGATCCGCGTAACATACGAACGGCTTCTCTCCTAGAACAGAGAACGACAGAGAACAGAACGAACGCTAGGCAACCACTCTGCCGCCATATACCCCGCGCCGCCGTTCACCACGTCCACAATTACCAACATCCACCAGCAGCAACATCACCACTATCATCATCGCCAACATTACCACAATCACGTTCATTCATTCATCAGCATATTTTATATATGTTGTCTCTATATGTATATCAATCCATCTCTTTTTGTCTGTTTCAAGAAACATCGGTTCCTTTATTATAGCCATCATCGTGAAGCTTAGCACCATCAACTGCATTTAGCATTATACCAATGATCATGAGCTAATCATCAGTCCACTAATCAGCTAACCAATCAATCAACGATCGATCTGAATCTAAATCCCGTCACACTGCACGCCAGATCGGATCAACAACAACAACAACGGTAATGAATGAATAAAAGGATGGATGGGCTGGGTGAAAGTCGAGTTATTAATAGTCGTAGCTGTTAAAATTTAGTTGAAGAACGCGTGCACAAGATGTCACCGTGGAACTAGACGTGGGACGGCTAATTCTAATAGATACAAATGTATGCACCTATAAAGCATATGGTATGTACATACATTCGTAGATTATATTCTACGCATTAGTGGTAAATAGTAATTGTTGTAGAAAAGGCCATATGATGAAAAGACAGAGGAAGACATGTGACGGAAAAAGAGATTTTGGCATGGGTTGGCAGGATATTGTGTCCGACAGGGAATGGTCGCAGGTGACACGGGATATATATACATATAAATATGCTGGATTAGATTTTGTTTGTACGGTGGACGCGCTTATTATTGTTCCGACACGCCTCACTCGAGGCTACCATAAAACGCAGAGGAGAGGGAGGCCAGACCGGCTACAGTTTGTTGTTGTTGCTATAGTGGGCGAAGCAGCTACCGGCACCCACGCTTACTTCTGCGAGAGGAATAATAGAAAACTAGAAAAATAACATACAACGATCCTCGAATGCTCCCTTGCCATATTACAGTCGATTCTCCTCACAAAATCGCATTTACTATACATAAACGTGTCGATCCCAAATATTGAGCGATCGATGAAGCTAATCAACGCAGCCTGCAGCAGCTCAACAAAAACAACAACCACGACAATAACAACAGCAACAAAAGCAGGTATAGCGGATGCAAAAGCTTCACGAGTCGCACTTGTTTTCCAGCTATCTCTAGCGTTGTCTTTCCACGCTACTTCCAGAAGACATTGTTTCCTTTTTTACACGATCTGAGGGAACATTTGCAATCGTGACATGCTTGTGACATGATCGCTCTTGCTGTGAATCGTATGACTTTATCCACTTCGTAAATCGGACAATAGTAGATGTCAGGTTCGTACTTTAACTGGTTTCAACAGCCAACAGTGAACAGTGCTTGTCAGTCATTATCAGCAACCATGAGATCTAGGTGTTGTAGAGTTCGTCTACACTTCATGATATTTACTTAATCTAGTTCTGTGTTCTAGCGATAATAGTAACTCTATGTAAAGGTATCTATCGACCACATATTGTCATCCATTGCACGAAGTGCTTCAGAGCATCGACAAGGTAAACTCATCCATTTAGATATAGAGAATAGGAAGTTCTACTCGATCGCTATCTTTATCAATTTGTATGCTTAATATTTTATATGAGAGTATCAGCTTGTGTTTTTACCAACGTCGACATTTCTTTGTTAAACTGAAAGTAATTAAAAAAAGAACGGCGTAGGCGAGAGCATATAAGAGACGCATGGAACACTTTCCTTTTCTAGAAGAATGTAACGTTGCCTATTGTCGACTGACTAGTGAATAGCTAGGTCATGATGCTCTTTTAACCGTTGTCATTTACGTGTTGTGTATTTGTGCCGTTGTAGTAGCGTTAGATAGCCGACATGTTGATGTTTGAAGAAACGTGTTTATGAATCTTCTGGGCGTGTTACTTGACTTTAAAAATACTAAGCTTTCATCGTACTGCTCAACTCATTTTACGGAAAACCGTTGACTCTGTTACATAGTTTTTATTAAGCTAACTTGACATGTTCCAAGCTCGCTACGTGTTCCGCTGATTATGTGACAATAGTTATTTTGACGAACTTGTAGCAGTTCAATGATGAGTCCAGGCGTGCATTTAGTACATATTAAAATGTAGAAACGCACTGGCAAGTTTATCTATACGGATGAAGGTAAGCAAGCACTGAGCAGTGCATATAGACTTGGCCTTCAATACTCTTTTCAGACGAAATCAAAAGCGTCATGCAAACAACAACAGCCAGCCATAGCTAGCAGTTTAGCAGTATAAAGCGTTAAATATATATTTTTTTGATAATTTAAGTAACGAGCTATAGGTACTATGCGCAGTCAGTTAGCCCGATCTAAATGTTACTGTTATAAGTAACAATGAAATAGCATTAAAGTCGCGTTCTTGCAGTCTACATGACTCGGGGGTCAATCATATCCTAAATTATTGTGACACCCAGGAGGTCGGAAACTGATTGTGCGTCTTCCATGTATAGTGCGTGTTTGTGCGTGGACGTCTATGTACGTGCGTATCTCTGAGCTTGATTTTGCCTTTTGTTGTTGTTTTGTCGTTTGTCTCTTTTTCTGGTATCACTTTTGGTGTTTTTGATCGTTATTAGCATGATCAGACTCATAGTGGTAGTTGTATTGTTGTTGTTGTTGTTGTAGCTGCTCAGGTGGTCGTAGCTAGGTAGGTCGTCAGAGGGGACATACCAGTGTGCGTGCGCATGTGGCCGTTGAGCTTGTCCTTTCTGTAGAAGCCCTTCTGGCAGACGGGGCAGATGAAGGGAGTCTCGCCCGTATGGATCATGTGATGCCGCGCGAGATGCGCCCGCTCGGTGAACCCGCGGCCGCAGATTTCGCAGTGGCACGTGACGGGGTTGATGGTGGCTCGCCGCCCACCGCGGCCGCCGCCCCCGCCGCCCCCGCCCTGCTGGCCGCTCGCGCCGCCGCTGCCGCTGCTCGGCTGAACCGACTGGTTCATCAGAGCCAGCGCCATGCCAACTTGCTCGCCGTTCGTCGCCTTCGGTGCCTCGCCCGGAGGCCAGCCTGTAGTGGTCGAGTTGTTGTCGTAGTTGTTGGAGCAGGAGTACAACCAGTGCCCACAGCGTCACAGCAAACAGAGATCCCAAACACACGAGTCAGATAATCAGTTACTACAGTGAAAACCCGCCTCCATTTGTACTTGCACTTTCTTTTTTGTCTTTGTCAGTGACCAGTTGGCCGTAAGTACCGAATGCCGTATCTGACCACCAGTTGCTACTCTCTTTCGCTCCTTCGCTCTCTTTTTCTGCCTTCCAGGCTACTCTATAGCTTCTGCCGCTTGCTTAAATGTCTACTTCTTCCTTCTTAACAAAAGACTCATACAATCGAAACACATAAGATAGGCTCTGTTTTCATTCGCATCAAGGGAGCTGCGGGTTCAAACAGCGGCAACACAGCGCCTTAAAGACCATTGGTTCACCGGGCGATTGGAGAGCGCACGGACAGGCAAGGTACTTTTTCTTGTATTATTCCTTAGCCCTGCCTCATTGCAACTATCTTCCACCAGTTATGTGTAGAACAGATTCAAAAACATCCCAGAGATCAGGATGGAAATAGTGTGACCATTCGTGTGTAACGTACAACGAGCTGAAAGGAAAGGGCGCTGCCAGACCACGGCATCACTCTGATCAAGTTGAAGTTGAATTCGTCTCGGATGAACATTGCAAGGCCTGAGGACGTAGAGTCTGAACACGACAATGAACCAGGAGGACCGATGCAGGCGAGGAATGGCAAAAGGTTTTGCTAACAGTTACTGATTGCCTTACGTAAATGGCGGGGTCGTTTTGCTCCGCGAAAAAATTTCAGTCCGCCTCTTTTAGCCAACTACAGACCGGTGTGTTTGGTAGTCGATTCGCTTAATTTCGGCACCAACATCGTTTACAAAGATGAACTAAGGGACGATAATCAGGCAACTGATGTTAGCGACTTAGGCGTATTTGATTAAGGATTTTCGACGCCCAATAAAAGTGGAAGTGACACTATACACCGCTCCTTTGCTTATAAATATTTTCTGCCTAAATTCGCTTCTTATCCCAATTTTGTCAGCGACCGCGATTCCACACTGTTCTTGTTTATCTTCAGCGAATGGCGAAGCTGTCTTTCTGTGATTCTTCTAAATAGCGGATGTCATCTCCCAGGGCACCCGCTCCTGCCCCCCGCCGTCCCTTTTTCTACCCCTTGAGCAGAGTAGCAAACCAGCAGCTGATGAGCAGCAGCAGAAGTAGTATCACCAGCATCGTTGCAACGGATGGTGACTGATTGATGAGCTTGCGGCACTCGCTTACCCAGGCGCACATCTCCGTTACCCCCGACTGGAGCTCTCTACAAGCAAGCAGCCAACCAGCGAACTGGGTGTACTCTCGTTGAGGCTTCATTTTCACCACGTTACGTTACAGATCTCGTAACACTATAGCATTGTAGTAGCAACGAGTATGGCAGCAAAAATAGCAGCGGTAACAACGGCAACAACAACAACAACAACGACGACGACGACGACGACGATGACGACGACCGCGACGAGAATCGACAGTAACAACAAGAAGACGAAGACGAGGAGAACAACACGAATTGCGAACGCCAGAAGGCGGCTGTATATATATTATGTAATGTAGGCCGGGCATTAAGCAAATTTAAGGAATACAATTGATACAGTACATAACAACTTCAACTGATTCTTGCCACTATTCGAACTCGTCATCTCTTACAGCTGTAGTTAGATAACTCGGCATTTTGTTGTCACTATTGCTGTTCAAACAAGCCTCGTTCAACAGCAATGAATAAAAAGTTTCTACTATAATATTGCTTTCTTCTGTCGACCGTCTGAACCTCCTGTCATAAAAAAGTGTTCTTAAGAGACTCTGCGTCGGTCCCCCTGTGACATTCGCGAAGTCACAATCAACCAAGCGTCATCAGTCAGTCAGCTGTTGCAACCTAGCAACCGGAGTAGAACGTGTTACGCCCAACGTTGTTGACCTTTACAAGTTCCGTGCACGTAAAGGAATGTAACATCATCTTACGCTTGCATGGTTTGCCGGCAGCGCCCTTGCCCTTGAAGGCCTAGATTCTGTAGTACGTTGATAATTCGGGATAGGGAGTTACTAGGGCGAATAGGAATGCAGCCATAGCCACCATCCATTGCTAATGGAGACGCCCCTTTTTTATCAGGAAAATTCGATAGGCATGTATAAAGCGCTACATTCGTCAAGCACGTCAACCGCCATGCAATGTTAAACAAGAAACCATACAGAATTGACATACATCTCAAATAAATTTCTATGCGATTCGATCTGAACTACGAAGAAATTTATAAGATTACATAAGCGCATGCGATGCAAAGAAGATTAACGATAAAAGAACCGATCTGGGTACAGACATAGTTATCGGGTGAAGGGTAACTCTTCATTATGACCTTTACGACTCATAAAGTAAGCCAAGATAGAAAAAAGACTGAATGGTCGACATTCTGGTGGACAATCATATTTGTAGAAGTGTACATAAAAAAAAACTCCGACGATAATTGCGCCTCTGAGAGCACAGGAAAAGAGGCAATTGGTTAAGGAATGTTGCTGGTTGATCTATTCAAATGCTGGTCGTGGATAGTTGGACACATGGTTTTCGGGGCATAGAATTGGTACGAGCTCTGTTTTCTAATGAGATCGTTTTCAGTCGAGTCGCTATTTGTGCGCCGAACGGGGTGCACTTTTTGTTTTTCAAAAGCAGGTGTAAAAACAAACTTACCAGTATGTGTGCGCCTGTGTCTAGTGAGTTTATCCTTCCTGTAGAAGCCTCTGCCGCAAAACTCGCAAGCAAACGGCCGTTCCCCGGTGTGGATCATCATGTGCCGCGTGAGGTGGTTCTTCTGCGAAAAGCCTCGTCCACAAACGTCGCAGTGAAACGGCCGCTCACCGCTGTGGGATCTCATGTGGTCCAGGAGCTTGCAGCGGTAGCTGAATCCTGCGGATTGGGGGCATACGCCGCCCGTGGGTGGGAATGAAACCAGGCACCAAACAGACAGCCGGACAATCAGACAGAAAGTTGTCGCCAGACAGCAGTAACCAATCAGACAACAACAGCAGTCAACAACCGAATGAGGGGACGAGGTTGGGGGCAAAGGGAGCCAATGATGTACCAGTGCGAAAAGCCCAACAAATTAGCCAACGAGGTTCAAGGTTGTCCCGCAACGGAATAACCAATCCAAGACACCGTCAAAGACGAATGAGCCAGGACATTGAGTCAGCAAATTATACAGTGGCAGAAACCCGTCAGCCGAATAACATGTCAAAGTTTAGAGCAGATTAGAAAGGTAGAAGAACGTATAACCAGACAACCACCCATTGTCGTATCGACGCATAAACAAGGGTTTTGTCGAACACATATCAATGCGCAAAGTCAATTATTTACATGTAGATTGTTAATTATACATATACGGAAATAAGCCCGAAAATTTGATTGGCAGCGTTCAGTAACAGGAAATATGGCCCAATGATGATATCGGGGGGTAGAGTTGGGTACCAAGGTGTTATTAAAGTCAATTTGGTAGTCAGGTTAGGGGATAGACCAATGCGGTTGTTGTTTGTGGTAAGCAGAAGAGGTACGCGAAGCAAAAGGAATAATGAATAACGTCGAAATCATTTCAATGATAAGATGTGTATAAGGCATGGGCCAAAAATAAGTGGGATAACACATAATAAATGATGTTTTGAATCGTCGGAAGAACAAAAATATTACATCAAAATATCCACAAATGTTACCGAACGCCGTTAGGAATTGCATTGTTGGTAAACGAATTGGTTAGAATAGAAAAGGAATGGGAAAAGAAGGGGCCGTAGAGGAGGATCACACAGAAAAAGAAGACAAAGTGAGAGACAGACAGAGAGAGATTGCTTTAGACATGTTTAATAAACGGTTGGGTCCTGCTCCATTTAACTTCTTGGAGTCGACAGACACGCCCCTTCACACAGACACACCCGCACATCTTACTGTATCTGCTGACACACGGGAGACACATCAGCATCCTGATCTGTTCTTTGTTTTTGCAAAAAGTTTAACTTATTTTTTTCTGAATCCTTAAATAGAAAACTCCCAAAAGCAACCAAGAGTAAAGTATGTAGGTCCATACGTATACGGTGCTCTTTGACTAGAGCTTATGCCTTGATCATCGCATGTAAACTTTTCAACTTTTTAAGGGCATATGCAAAATATTAGGTATCATTTGAATATCGGGAGCGTCCACTGTTGTGTCTGTGCAGTAGTTGCTATACAATAGACTCGAGGACGTTATGAAGCACTCAGGAAAACGTGAAACACAAACAAAGTATCTTTACTTAAACTAACGTAATCAATATTGTCCAATTTAGTTCGCATGCATTAATTGAGTAGCCGCAATACTAGAAAAATGATTAATAGCAAATCCTTTAAAAAGTATGTTATACCTGATCCACAGATGCTGCACGAGCAGTTCTTGTCGGCTTGGTGAGCTGAACGCATATGAGCCTTCATTCGGTCTTGGGTAGCAAACAACTTTCCGCACACTTCACATGGAATGTTGCGCCCTTCGACCTAAAAACAATAACGTTTGAACACCGGTCAGTGAACAATATCTAATAAATATAGATCTAATTGGCTTTTGAGTTCACAAGCTCACGACAAACGCTAGCTTGAAGTGCGTAATATACGTACTGGCCTTTTAAAAAATGTCTAGTAGTAAACAAGTCCACAATTTGCATAGGAAGCAGCTTTTACTTTAAAGCAGATTAGTAAAGATAAAGATCTACTTCAATACTTAGAAAAACGTTTTTCAAACGGTAGCTTACAACAATTTGAATATAAGCTTAAGATACATTCTTAATATTAATCCTGTTTGTTATGCAGACACTTTTCAAGCAAAAATATTTTGACTGTTGAATAATTTAGTCGTAATTTTACGTGACATCAACGAATGAATTTGTCCGATTAATTTGCGGGTAAATTTAGACAAGCTGTAGAGTGCTGAATCTCGAAGAAGTGTATATTTTTTTTTGTCATTATTTTCTGCATTGGCATAGGTTACAAAGACCATGTGGATTACGCCAGTTCTATTGATTGTTTGTTCCTTTTAGCATAAACATGGCCTTTGCGAAAACGCAAGTAGAGGTCGAAAGTGTCGAAAAGTTGAGACAAAAGGACCACCACCTTTACCTGGCCCGGTTTCTGCGTGTGCGTGGTAAGATGAGCCTGCAGCTCAATTGCGGATGCGAACGGAATCTTGCACGACGGGCATGGCCACGGTTTTTCTGGTGTGGCAGAACCCGCGTTCTGCGTGGCTGCCACGCCGCCGACACCTGCGTAGCCTGAAACACCTGGTCGCCATTAACATAGCGTACAACAGATATAATAAATTGAAGGGATTAATAGACTGCTCTGTTGGTAAAGACAGTGACAAAAGGAACAATAATGAAACATTACTAACAAATTAATGAAGCGCCCTCGTAAAAAGGGCTTGGTCCAATGGAAGTCTGTAAGAGAGCTCCACCGATATATTTTGTAGAATTTCTGCATAGTACGTTCTTGTTAATCCAGAGTCTGTTCGAAGGCTGGATTCGATCTACTCACCTAAAGCCACGGCAAGGTTATGTTCGCTACTGCCATTGTTAGACGAGTTGTTGTTGGAATTGTTTTGGTTAGCATAATTGAGGAGTTGAAGACCTGATACCGGCGGCGGTTGCCCGCCATGAGCGGCTGCTGCCGCCTGACCCAACGACACGAGCTGCTGTGCTGCCGCCACCTGTTGAGCGGCTTGCAACTACGCCGAAAACAACGACCATGGAAAAGATTTGTCAAGACTCATTGATATCAAACTAACGTTTAACTTCCTATTATTATTACCATACGTTTGAAGTTATGCAGCCGTTTTAACATAATTTTTCCGTAATCTCTGTAAATTACTTTTTGCACATGGGTTTCGATGTTCAAATTCACGTCGATGCTAATTTAAGCCGAACATGGACTAACCTGATATAGGTGCTGCGGGTCCATAATTACAGACGCCTGCGAGTGCGGTGAGTGTGCTGTAGAAAAATGTAAAGGTGACGGAGCAGTGCTCGGCGTGAAATGGTTGTTGTTGTTGTTTTGAGCTTGCAGACCGTTGGAGTTGGCCTGTCCGCCTGACGTTAAGGAGGAGCTGCTTTCCAGTGAAGAGGCCGCTAAGGCAATCAAGTTTGAGTTGCTTCCCCCAGAATTGACTGGATTAATCGGATGTATACTTAGCCCGTGACTTGACGGGAAATTAAACGTCGGTAGAAATCCACTTAAAGGCCGATTCTCGTCTTGGTGATCACCGGTATCCTCCTGTCGCACGTTCAGCATTGCACAACAAACCACAAGGATATGACTTTAGCATCAGAGAATATAATTTCAGCTCACGCTTGGCGTTACAATGATTATGCTAGTATTTATAGATACAGCTTTTAAGCAATAAAGATCAATCTAAGTGGTTAAATACTTTTCGAAAGTATGGAAGTCCTTAAATCTAACTCGGTTTGCTGTCAGGCACACGTCACCTCCTCTACTCCAGTCGTCTCCGGATACGAAATTCTCTTCGAAAATAATTACCGGAAAAACTACCTTAGATGATTAGTTAATCTAAAAGACATCTTTAAATATACATTGACATCCAGTATTCAACTTTAGAGTTTGAAGATTATTGAACCTTGGTCTCGGTATTGGACATCGTACCCTAAAAAGGTTATCTCGTTTTAGAAGATTCGTGTGATAAGTTGATTATATTACATGTTATTACCTCAAAATTGAAGAACACGTAAGTAGAAAACAAATAATAATAATAACGAATAATAGATAAATAAAAAAAAGAATAAGAAACGTTTGTTAGTTTTGTAAAAGCAAAAATAAATGCATCAATTCTACACAGTTTATGTTGATAAACTTAGCTATTTAATTCTTTATATTGTGAGGCAGTGCTATGTGGACTGGACCACATTAGGATATATTCAAAGTACTTTCGTGGACTATTGATTCGTATATTGAACTCTTGTGTGTTTATGAGGGCTTACCTGCTTCAATGACGGGAGTCGAAGTAAAGGACCGTTTACGTTAAGAAGGCCTAGAGGTTGTTGTTTTAGGGGTGAGCTCCCAGAGGACGAAATTACTATTGGGCCACAGCTATTCACAAGCTGATCACTACTGCTTGCTTGTCTCGTCTCACGGATGACCGATGTCTGCGCACAGTCGGAAAAGATGCATTAGTTAAGCCTATAAACTATATCTACTATATGCAAGTGACAGACAGATGAACGCTTCATACAGACTCATCTATAGACCGCTGCAAGTTGCAAAAAAAGCTGAATTACTTTGATTAACTGTGGGGCGCCTTTTAAAACGCTCTTTTCTAAGACGGCTTTACATTTAGCAGAATTTACCTGGTTTCTTGTTAGGCCAATCTCGACAGCTTGTGTCAAGTGCTAATGAGCCAAACATAGTGTATTGATAGATCTTTAAAGCAAACTAACCATTCATTAATTAATACTTCATTATATCCATCAAGAATTAGTTCCGTATTTGCTGATGCTTAGGCCGCTGTTTAGATTAGAAACTAAGTTAATTAAAAAAGTAAATAAATACATTTCTTATCCTCAACTCAGCACAAAACCAGAAAGCTATAAATTAGAGTGAACAAAAAATCTCTTCCAAAGATGTGAATTTTATTGTTAGCCCTGTTTAGAATAAAGGATAGTTGATTACGTGATTTCCACGAGGCGAGCCAAAATTTCATAAATCGGGTTTAAATTTAAACAGCTCAAAACTTATCAAAGTGACTTGAAAAGTATTTTTGGTACACTAGAACTTTTTTTTAAGAAATTAACGGCCGTTTTAGATGTATTGCTAATTAAGTTATTCATATATAAACTTTAATAGTTAGCCTTCTTGCGAATTTTACCCTTTTTTTTGCATTTTCTGAATTTTTTTTGTCATTTATACTCTTTGCATTTTTCATGGCTCATTTACCTCCTATTGCCATAAGATTAAATTCTGCTGAAATTTTTCATAGATAACGTATTTGAGCGATACTTTGTCAATTTTAAACGTGGATTGGTACTCGGTCACTATCAAGAAGTTATCTGCGGATAATAGAAAATGTACTGAAAATGTCTTGCAACTGGTTTTGGTCCCAAATTGAGGCTGTCATCGTGACGAATGGTGGTTTTATTGAAAAATTATGACCTCCAGGATTAACAATTCTAGAACATATAAAGGATTTAATTAAAAGATCTGTTTTTATTAAGATACAAATTTATAAACAACTCATTAGCAAAAATCCAAATTTACATGTCCCTGCCTGCATCAAAGACAGATATAATACCTAAGTAGCTATTACCTTTCCAAACGGTGGCAGCTCCACGTGTGCGTGGGATAGATGCTGCCCAGTCGCGGCCGGCGGAGAAGTTTGGAATAGGCCGTGCAGATGCCCGGACGGTGTTTGCGGTCCCTGCCGATCGTGGAGGTCCGAAGTGATTTCCTCGGGCTCCGAGTCATCGGCTTCATAAGCGTTGTGCCGGCCCTGAAGGCCCTGAAGGTTTGGCAGGCCCCCAAAGGACAGCTCCTTCTGTTGCTGTCTTGATTGGCTTTCTGCGAGGTGCGCAAGAAGCGCCCCTCCACCTCCAGCACTACAACTGGCGAGGCCAACACTAGGGATAACTGCAGTTGGACCAGCTGCACCGCCTGGCCTTTGGTTCTCTTTGCCGTTGAGCTGGTCGCTGGGGTCGTGTCGTTGAGAACGCTGCTGGGACGATTGCAGATGCGCAACTGATTGATCTTTTGGAGTGCTGTTGGCGGCCTCTTGCCGGATAAGCTGGAACAGCTGGTTTGGTTGTAGCTGTTGTAACTGCTGCAGGGTGCCGGGCAAATGGCCGAAAGGCCCGACGCCCAAGGTAGATGTACCTTCGATGAGCTCCCCTGCGCGCCCGGCGACGTCCAGGCCTGCGCAGTCAGGATACGCAAGCAACTACGATCAGTTCAGCGAACTAAATGACAATAATCGAGAAACCAGGGAATCATCATGCTAGTGACTCGTAATAAGGAAACATAGTCAAACCTCATGTCAGCTAACGTATACTAATTTTTCCATTTTACTTCATAAAAAAATAAAAAAACTAAACAATAAACAAGTGAGAAAACAATACATTCTAATGTACGTAATATTATTGACATGTTTTCCGCACAATATTGTTTTTGCATCCTATCGACAGCAAGCGTACATGCTATTTATAGTAGTTGAATTTAGGGTCAACTTCATTAGTAAGTTTGGCTGGTTATGATTCATATTTGCATGCTAGATATCATCGATAAAATCAATATATAGTCAAAATAAACGTTCCAGTCTATATAGTACATATGAGTATGTACAGTCAATATAGTATGGGTGCCGACATACACAAGTGTTATAAAACCAACGTGCAAAGAACAATCGCTTAAAGCAAAAATGTGGTAATCAAACCATAGTCCGCATAAAAAATTAAAGTATGGCGTGAGAATCTTAGACATTTTCATGGAGCAGAAGCAAATAGAAATGAAAAGAAAGTAAAACTCTAATTCAGTATTTTGTATGCGCGAAGCTCAGACAAAGCACGAATTCATTACTTTTGCATAACATAGGTACACATAACATATGCAAGACTTATTAAGCGTTGCTTTTGACTTACAGATTGACACCTCACGGGGTTAGTGGTTAGCTGTTTGTGAAACGGAAAGCAGTCAAAAGAAGAAAGATGTTATTATAATTACTACTAATCAAGTAGTCTATTTGTCCGGTACTTCTACCACAGATATTCCTTTTTTTTTTTTTTAAATATCGATCTATTACTAATAGGAGTCACTTCGGGTTAGTCAGTGTATGAATGTCGCCTACAATAACGCTAAACAAACGCGTCATTGAAGCCTCTTTATTCGAAAACTACGTTTGCAACCATAACTCTTACATTTTTTAAAGTGTCATAGTACGACAGAATACCAAAACTTTGTTTGACCGATCAAATGATAAAAGAACGCCTATATTTTAAGACATTTGGCACCGCAAAAAATGTATAGTCCAAGAAGGCGTATTATTGAAAGCCTAGAGACCTGTACATCGCAGCTCCGGTAAAGTTAGTTCATCCGCGAACAAGAAATTTATTGTTGACCATTTTCTACTGCGAGTGCCAGTTCTGATAAAAACATTATTATAACTTCAGCAGCTTTTAGCACCACTATACAGTGCTATGTATAGTTTTTTGCTTAGATACTTGTATGCGCGCATTCAGTCAATGCCATTGGATTCGACCTCTGGAATAGTGTAATGAATGTGCGACAACTAAAACCTTGTTTAAAATATGGTGAACCTCAATTTTTTTCAAATCAAAAATTGATTTCGTTCAACTCACAAAGAGGGATCCATCAAAAATTTTCTATTTGGTGAAAAATGGAAATACACGCAAAAACAAACCAAAGTACATAATTCAAATAAATGATAAAATTAAGATATTTAAATAAGCTGGAGTAGCGAATTTGTTTTAACCCCAATATGTTAACTAAAGCTCGTATTTAAATATCCAACACTATGATACTATAAATCAACCCTATCGTGAGAAGCTTCTCTTCAGTGGTTTGGCAGGCCACTCCGCTATCTTGCAGTTTTTAAAGATAAAACCTAACTATATCAGTTTATATTGGATTGTCGAAAAGTACTGCCCGTTTCTCTAGGTGAATGGCTTTGAAGTTGCATATCCGAGATATTATGGGTCACATCCAGTCGCTGTCATTAGAAAACTGACGTTTAACAAATGGTGGCATGCCTTTGATCACACTTAAGATAGAGTGAAATTTCTGCTGAAATTCGCTATATTTTGTAATTTTATTACGATAAAGGCACAAA